>NC_074675.1:49362517-49480078 GCF_029448725.1 Salvelinus fontinalis
GCTCTGGAGCAGGTTTTCATCAAGGATCTCTCTGTACTTTGCTCCGTTCATCTTTCCCTGGATCCTGACAAGTCTCCCAGTCCCTGCTACTGAAAAACATCCCCACAGCATGATGCTGCCACCACCATGCTTCACCGTAGGGATGGTGCCAGGTTTCCTCCAAAAGTGACGCTTGGCACTCAGGCCAAAGAGTTCAATCTGATTGGTGGAGTGCTGCAGAGATGGTTGTCCTTCTGGAAGGTTCTCCCATCTCCACAGAGGAACGCTGGAGCTCTGTCAGAGTGACCGTCGGCTTCTTGGTCACCTCCCTGACCAAGGCCCTTCTCCCCGATTGCTCAGTTTGGCCGGTGGCCAGCTCTTGGAAGAGTCTTGGTGGTTCCAAACTTCTTCCATTTAAGAAATGTTTTGGTACCCTTCCCCAGATCTGTGCCTCGACACAATCCTGTCTCTGAGCTCTACGAACAATTCCTTCGACCTCATGGCTTGGTCTTTGCTCTGACATGCACTGTCAAATGTGGGACCTTATAGACTAGAGGTCGACCGATTAATCGGAATGGGCGATTAATTAGGGCCGATTTCAAGTTTTCATAACAATCGGAAATCGGTATTTTTGGACACCGATTTGGCCGATTATTTTTAGTAAGAAAAATAAATGGCTAGCTAGTTAGCGGGGTGCGCGCTAATAGCGTTTCAAACGTCACTCGCTCTGAGACTTGGGGTGGTTGTTCCCCTTGCTCTGCCCTTGCTCTGGCTTTTGTGGAGCGATGGGTAACGCTGCTTCGAGGGTGGCTGTTGTCGTTGTGTTCCTGGTTCGAGCCCAGGTAGGAGCGAGGAGAGGGATGGAAGCTATACTGTTACACTGGCAATACTAAAGTGCCTATAAGAACATCCAATAGTCAAAGGTTAATGAAATACTAATGGTATAGAGAGAAATAGTCCTATAATTCCTATAATAACTACAACCTGAAACTTCTTACCTGGGAATATTGAAGACTCATGTTAAAAGGAACCACCAGCTTTCATATATTCTCATGTTCTGAGCAAGGAACTTAAACGTTAGCTTTTTTACATGGCACATATTGCCCTTTTACTTTCTTCTCCAACACTTTGTTTTTGCATTATTTAAACCAAATTGAACGTGTTTCATTATTTATTTGAGGCTAAATTGATTTTATTGATGTATTATATTAAGTTAAATCAAGTGTTCATTCAGTATTGTTGTAATTGTCATTAAAAATCGTCCGATTAATCGGTATCGGCTTTTTTGGTCCTCCAATAATCGGTATCGGTATCGACGTTGAAAAATCATAATTGGTCGAACTCTAATATAGACAGGTGTGTGCCTTTCCAAATCATGTCCAATCAATTGAATTTACCACAGGTGGACTCCAATCAAATTGTAGAAACATCTCAATGATAATCAATGGAAACAGGATGCAACTGAGCTCAATTTTGAGTCTCATAGCAAAGGGTCTGAATACTTATGTAAATAAGGTATTTCTGTTTTTTTTATATAAATGTGCAAAAAATTCTAAAAAACAGTTTTTGCTTTGTCATTATGGGGTATTGTGATGTCATTATGGGGTATTGTGATGTCAGTATGGGGTATTGTGATGTCAGTATTGGGTATTGTGATGTCAGTATGGGGTATTGTGATGTCATTATGGGGTTTTGTGATGTCATTATGGGGTATTGTGTGTAGATTGATGAGGACATTTGTTTATGTAATCCATTTTAGAATAAGACTGTAACGTAACAACATTTTGAAAAAGTCAAGCGGTCTGAATATTTTCTGAATCCATGGTATGGGTAAATGACAATATCATGCTTTGTTTTAAAGTGGATTGTTGAGAGGCTGGCCTGACGTTACATTTCCACCCTAAAATGGTTTCTACTCAGTGTAAGTGTGTGTGCTATTGGGACATAAGATGAATGTTGTGTGTCCTGTTTCCCAGTGGATGACGAGGAGTCTGAAGGAGAGGAGTTCACTGTGAGAGATGGCTACATCCACTATGGACAGACGGTCAAACTGGTCTGCTCTGTCACCGGGATGGCCCTGCCACGCCTGGTACTACCCACCACTTCACTCTCTTTTACATCTGTTTCTGTACTCTCTCCGTGTTTCTCTCCTCTCTCCGTGTTTCTCTCCTCTCTCCGTGTTTCTCTCCTCTCTCCGTGTTTCTCTCCTCTCTCCGTGTTTCACTCCTCTCTCCGTGTTTCACTCCTCTCTCCGTGTTTCTCTCCTCTCTCCGTGTTTCTCTCCTCTCTCCGTGTTTCTCTCCTCTCTCCGTGTTTCTCTCCTCTCTCCGTGTTTCTCTCCTCTCTCCGTGTTTCTCTCCTCTCTCCGTGTTTCTCTCCTCTCTCCGTGTTTCTCTCCTCTCTCCGTGTTTCTCTCCTCTCTCCGTGTTTCTCTCCTCTCTCCGTGTTTCTCTCCTCTCTCCGTGTTTCTCTCCTCTCTCCGTGTTTCTCTCCTCTCTCCGTGTTTCTCTCCTCTCTCCGTGTTTCTCTCCTCTCTCCGTGTTTCTCTCCTCTCTCCGTGTTTCTCTCCTCTCTCCGTGTTTCTCTCCTCTCTCCGTGTTTCACTCCTCTCTCCGTGTTTCTCTCCTCTCTCCATGTTTCTCTCCCTTTTTTATGTTAATATTCTCACTTTCTCTTTATTACACACACACACACACACACACACACACACACACACACACACACACACACACACACACACACACACACACACACACACACACACACACACACTAATGAAAGTGAATGATGTTACTTGTACACTGAGCTCTAAGCAACTAAACCCTAAACACCAGCCTGTCTGTGTGTGTCAGATCATCCGTAAGGTGGACAAGCAGACGGCCTTGTTGGATGCAGACGACCCTGTCTCCCAGCTGCACAAGTGTTCCTTCTACCTGAAGGACACAGAGCGCATGTACCTGTGCCTTTCCCAAGAGAGGATCATACAGTTTCAAGTGAGTGTGAGACTACCTTCCATTACGCGTTGAGACTACCTTCCATTACACGTTGAGACTACCTTCCATTACGCGTTGAGACTACCTTCCATTACACGTTGAGACTACCTTCCATTACACGTTGAGACTACCTTCCATTACACGTTGAGACTACCTTCCATTACACGTTGAGACTACCTTCCATTACACGTTGAGACTACCTTCCATTACGTGTTGAGACTACTTAAATTGACCCCATATTTGCAGTAACCAATCAGAATGATCTTGTGAGAAACAGTATTGTTGGATGGTGAACATGAGTTGGTTCCTACGGTAATACCCAGTTTACAATCTTCAAATTCTCCCGAGTGGCGCAGGCTTCTAAGGTACTGCATCTCAGTGCAATAGACGACACTACAGTCCCTGGTTCGAATCCAGGCTGAATCACATCTGGCCGTGTTTGGGAGTCCCATAGGGCGGCGTGCAATTGGCCCAGCGTCGTCCGGGTTCGGCCTGTGTAGGCCATTTGTAATTAAGAATTTGTAATTAACTGACTTGCCTAGTTAAATAAAGGTTACATAAAAAAAAAATATATATATATATATATTTTTAACATTGTTTATCAGATCCCACCTGAAAATGGTCGGCAACCCTTGTCAGTGCCCTGTGCAGATCCCCATTGCCGGAATAATTCAGTCTTTGTTTTGCTAAGAGGTTATTCTTCCCCTTTTGATTCCATCTTCGATAGATGACGGATTAGATTGAGCGTTAATATAGCGTTAGGGTGATAGGCTCCTTGTGGAGGTGTGATCTCTACATCAGAGATCACCATAGAAACAACTAAACCAAGATTCATTACACACAGCTGTATTCATTTATTTATCCATCTATATCTGAAATATGGTGAAGAGCTAGCATGTCCCTTTAACTTGTCTGTGTGTGTCCCAGGCCACTCCATGCCCAAAGGAACCAAACAAAGAGATGATCAACGACGGAGCGTCCTGGACAATCATCAGCACGGACAAGGCTGAGTACACCTTCTACGAGGGGATGGGCCCCGTCCACTCACCTGTCACCCCCGTGCCTGTAGTCGAGAGCTTACAGGTTAGAGAGGGACGCACACAGATATGCATGCGCACATAGGCCACATGCACACTCCATTCCTAATTATAAACAACAATTTGTTCCTCTTGTAGTACTTCAAACAAACACCCTTTAGGCCCTTTACCACATTCCATCTCTTCCTCTGTCACACCAGAAAAACATTTACACTTTTGTATGGTTTGTGTTTATGTGTGTGTGTGTGTGTGTGTTTAGCTAAACGGGGGCGGGGATGTGGCCATGCTGGAGCTGACGGGACAGAACTTCACCTCAAACCTGAGGGTCTGGTTCGGAGACGTGGAGGCAGAGACCATGTACAGGTACCGACAGACACACCTCACTGCTCCTTTCAACCGGGAGCTGGCTCAATACGGCGGTGCAAAATTATGCTAAATTTCCCAAAATGTTCAAGTTTTTCCTGCCAACCAGACAGAACCTGTTTAGGACAGAATACTGTAGCTTGACCAGACAGAATACTGTAGCTTGACCAGACAGAATACTGTAGCTTGACCAGACAGACTACTGTAGCTTGACCAGACAGAATACTGTAGCTTGACCAGACAGATTGCTGTAGCTTGACCAGACAGACTACTGTAGCTTGACCAGACAGAATACTGTAGCTTGACCAGACAGACTGCTGTAGCTTGACCAGACAGACTGCTGTAGCTTGACCAGACAGAATACTGTAGCTTGACCAGACAGACTACTGTAGCTTGACCAGACAGACTACTGTAGCTTGACCAGACAGACTGCTGTAGCTTGACCAGACAGAATACTGTAGCTTGACCAGACAGACTACTGTAGCTTGACCAGACAGACTACTGTAGCTTGACCAGACAGAATACTGTAGCTTGACCAGACAGAAAGGATTTGGAATCAGAAACACTATTTCATTCTACTAAAGTCAAACTGAAACGGCTACAAAAGATACACCTTTCTGTAAAGGGGAAGGGGATGTCCCTCTTCAGTCTGACCTTGTTACTCATTATAATCTCTATATGAGTACTAACCAGGGGATAACCCAGACAGTTTACAGCCGTGCTTTGATCCAAGTCAAAGCAATGTTCTGGCCTAATGAGTACTAACTGAACAAACGTGAATTCAATTTAGGCTCAGATATTTCCATTTTCAAAGCACACCCTTTAGGCTACGCCAAACATTCTTCAAAAGGTACTGTTTTTCCTTTTTGATGTAGAATTTTCTAGATGAATTAGCGACCCAGTGTTTGTCTGCCACCCATGGAGGTAGAGAGAGAGAGGTCTTTAGAACAGATGAGAGAGCTCCATGGTTGTCCTGTAATAAACGGTAGGATTCAACCGGAATTTAAAACCCCGCTGGGAAGAGTGAAACGTTGAGGTTGTTATCGGCTGCAGAATGGTGTGGAAGTGGTCCTAATGTTAACACCACGCTCCCCATTTGACCCATTTTGTGTGAGATGTGTGTATCGAAGTGAGGTTTTACAGGACTGTTTTTCTACAAGATCTGAGGCTCACCAATCATAAACACTATGGAAAACATGACCCTCCCATAGTGCTTATGGATCCATTTTATCAGTGGTTTACTTAAGTCATTTGTTCAAATCCTGCTCGAAGGACCATGAAAGACAATACTCAACCGATGTGGGATCTTTACATGACCTACCTTTTCTTTAGTCAACAGTGAGGTCGGCACACAGTGAGGGATTCAACCCAAATAGCTAGTCAAGCCTGTCTGACTCTCTCCTCTCTGCTTGCTGGTGTAGGTGTGCGGAGAGCATGCTGTGCGTGGTTCCCGACATCTCAGCCTTCCGCGAGGGCTGGCGCTGGGTACGTCAGCCGGTGCAGGTTCCCGTCACGCTGGTGCGAAACGACGGCATCATCTACTCCACCACGCTCACCTTCACCTACACGCCGGAGCCTGGGCCGCGGCCACACTGCAACGCCGCCGGAGCCATCCTACGTGCGGGCAGCGACCGCCTTCTAACGGCTAGCAGCAACAGCGACGCTAACAACAGCTACGGCCCCAACAACGCAGGAGTCACATCCTCTTCCACGGCTGCGGCCGTGGTGTCCTAACACAAACACACACACACACACAAACACACACACACACCTATACACAATATGCCTCGAGAGCAAAATGTACCACATGGTAAAAAGACTATGAAGTACACTGACTCTCTACAAGTGCTGCATATTGATCTGGGATTCAAAAGAAGCTGAAATTGAAAATTGATCGGACGGAAAAAGGAGGAATTCAAAAGATAAGTTCCTATGTTAAAAGTTGTCAACCAGCGGAATTAGGAGAAACTGTGTGAACTCCTCGCCGCTGCCCTTTTGTGATTGGTAAGGGACATACGTGTCGGTTTCTGGTGTTTGAGCTGTGTAATAGGGAGTTCCTATTGGCTCAGCGCGCCAGTGTCTTTAACGGAGACTACAACAACTATACATCCACCACATGTGTAGTACGTTAACAAAACCGTCGATTTTCTGTTCTTTTTTCCCCCTCCCTCTGTTTATTTTTTCCCTCTTTTTTTTGTCTCGTTAGTCGTCTATGTTACTGTAAAGGGACGAAATGTATCTTTGTTGGAGGGAGAGCGAGGAGTGGACATAGTGGGACACATAAAAATGTCATGACGATAACATCGTTTTTGTGGACCAAGGGTCTTGCATAAGCTTCAGTAAAGGTACATTTTCACCTTTTTTGTATGAAACATATAGTACACTTTTGTTACCAAATAGTTTCTATTCTCTTCTTCCCGAGCTTTGGGCTTTTTTTGTTGTTGTCCAAATTCCGACCTGGCATGTGTATTATAGCTACCTTTACTTCTTGTCTCCATCAAATGCCTGCTTCTTTCGGTCTTTTCGACGGAACGTTGAATTTTTGATACTTTGCTAGTCTTGGGATTTTTTTTACCTAACCGATGGTTTGTTTGTGTTAGTGAGTAACCTCAGCGGGCCTAATTTTTGTATTCTCATTGTTTTTTTTATGAAGTCTTTAAAAAGAAAAGCTTTAAGCAATGCCTCTGCCTTGCCTGCAATACTCTGTGTGCTACAAGCTACGTTTCCTTTGGAAAGTACAGCATGTCTGTACATCACACATGGAGCCATGGTGACGTGAATTCTTCCATTTATTTAAAATGTTAAAAACTGGACTTCCAGTTACAAAATAGTTTGTCATTTTCATACACATTTAATGAGTCTAGTCGTTAAAATGAAATGTAGCCTTAGTACAGTAATATTAATACAGTCAACTAAAATCATATCACATATCCAAAGTTGAGATCATGTTGCTGTATTGGTCGCCACAGAAGTGTCCAGCGACGTCTTCAAATCTGTCAGTCAGTATATTGTGTTACCTGGCCTTGGTGTCTTCTTATGTATAGATCTGGTGGCATTTAAAACTTTCATTGGTTTTAGAAAACGGAAAAGACAGACACTTCCAATTCGATGTGGCCTTACCGCTAACTTAAATGTCAAAGAGTAACATTACCCTTCCAACGACCTGCCCTTTTCATTTACGTAACTAGAAAGTATCTGTGTGGGGAAAAAGTCTGTCTTATCTCTGCTCATTACTAGTTTGAAGATGACAAGGGAATTCTAATATCCCATAACTCTTTACAACAATGGGACCAGCTATGCTAGTTAGCAACGACACTAGTCCAATTAAGTTGTTTGTTTTCTAATGCTGCCCAATGGAATTATTACGTTGTCCTAACCTGTATATTTTTCACCTGGACTCGTTACAGAAATGTGTTTCATTGGACAACATAACCCATAATGCTGTCTTTGTGTCACTGCTTCAAAAACACACTGTCATACATACGATCAGCATTCTGGAGGATGTGTTGTTAAAACAAACTCTGTTCAGTGTGAAAGTACAACACATACAGTACCAGTCAAAAGTTTGGACACACCTACTCATTCAAGGGTTTTTCTTATTTATTTTTTTACTGTTTTCTACATTGTAGTATAATAGTGAAGACATCAAAACTATGAAATAACATATGGAATCATGTAGTAACCAAAACAGTATTTTATTTGAGATTCTTCAAATAGCCACCTTTGCCTTGATGACAGCTTTGCACACTCTTGGCATTCTCTCAAACAGTTTCATGAGGAATGCTTTTCCAACAGTCTTGAAGGAGTTCCCACATATGCTGAGCACTTGTTGACTGCTTTTCCCTCACTATGCGGCCCAACTCATCCCAAACCATCTCAATTGGGTTGAGGTCGGGTGATTGTGGAGGCAAGGTCATCTGATGCAGCACTCCATCACTCTCCTTCTTGGTCAAATATCCCTTACACAGCCTGGAGGTGTGTTGGGTCATTGTCCTGTTGAAAAACATATGATAGTCCCACTAAGTGAAAACCAGATGGGATGGCTTATCGCAGCAGAGATCATCCGTTCACCTACTCTACGTCTCACAAAGACACGGCGGTTGGAACAAAAAATCTCCAATTTGAACTCCAGACCAAAGGACAGATTTCTACTGGTCTATTGTCTATTGCTCGTGTTTCTTGGCCCAAGCAAGTCTCTTCTTCTTATTGGTGTCCTTTTAGTAGTGGTTTCTTTGCAGCAATTCGACCATGAAGGCCTGATTCACGCAGTCTCCTCTGAACAGTTGATGTTGAGATGTGTCTGTTACTTGAACTCTGAGGTGCAATCTGAAGTGTAGTTAATTGTCGGTTTCTGAGGCTGGTAACTCTAATGAACTTCACCTCTGCAGCAGAGGGAACTCTGGGTTTTCCTTTCCTGTGGCGCTCCTCATGAGAGACAGTTTCATCATCAGCAATCTGAGGTGCAGTTATTCTAATGAACTTCACCTCTGCAGCAGAGGTAACTCTGGGGTTTCCTTTCCTGTGGTGATCCTGTTTGATGGTTTTTGCGACTTTCAAAGTTGTTTAAATTGTCTGCGTTGACTGACCTTCATGTCTTAAAGTAATGATGGTATTTGACCAAATAAGGCTGTCTTCTGTATACCACTCCTAGCATGTCACAACACAACTGATTGGCTCAAATGCATTAAAAGGGAAAGAAATTCCACAAATTAACTTTTAAGAAGGCACACCTGTTAATTGAAATGCATTCCAGGTTACTACCTCATGAAGCTGGTTGAGAGAATGCCAAGAGTGTGCAAAGCTGTCATCAAGGCAAAAGGTGGCTACTTTGAAGAATCTCAAATATATTTTGATATATCTATCACTTTTTTGGTTACTACATGTGTTTTTTCATAGTTTTGATGTTTTCACAATTATTCTACAATGTATAACATTGTTTAACTTTTTTTTTTTTTTTACCTTGAATGAGTAGGTGTTGTAAATGTTTTGACTGATACTGTATATGTCTACTTCATCATCACAGCAGTCGTGTTTTCTCCGTTTTAGAGACCATTGTCTTGCGAGCACTGTGACTCATTTAAAAGCCTTTTAACTAACGTCCTGTGGTTTTTGACCGAACAAAACAATTTACGTCACTGTCTGAAAGCAGCCAAACCCAGCCAATGTATTTATGGTGATCAAGTCTTCTGTTAGAAGTAACAAGGCCTTCTAGACGTAGGCTGTATTATTGAAGATGTATATTTAGAGAAACGTACAGCAATATTATACAGGTCGTGTCTCTCGAGGTTCGTATGCCTGACCACCTACTTCACCAGCTTGTTTGTGCTCACGATCTGCTGTCGAGTCTGTAACATTGGATCGGTGAGCGACACTCGTTCCGTTTCAAAGTGTGTTTGTGCGTGTGTCCACTGTTCATGTTCAAAACAATCGATGTTCTTGTAAAGATGGACTTTTGCAGGTTGGTTGTCCATCTTCTGATTCGATCCAAATATAAAACAAGTGATTATTTCTCTGGCATAGTAATGTGTGGATGACGAAGACGATAAAAGCCAATAGTTTGATCATAGTGTGTTACAGTGGAACTGTATGCTCTTCCAGGAAGAACTATGGTGCTGAAACTTGAATCTGTCCTCTTTTTAATTAACAAGTGTTACTGGCCTCTCATCATGTACCCGTTTAACAGTCAAATCCATTTAATAAAAGGGAACAAAAAAAGTGCTATATTTTCCCTAAAAATACAAACGTAACAGATGGGATGCCCCCCCCCCCCCTCACCTGTTTCTTCAGCCATTGATGTTAATGTAAACAGTGTAATATTGATGATATATATTTTTTATTATTGTATAAAGTTTCCCCGTTTTATTTTATGTCAAAGAAATAAGGTCATTCTTTCTTGTCCTTGCTGTCTACTTTGGCCCGGGAGTCGATTTACAAAAGGCCAGTTGCTGTCGGTTCAGCAACAGTTGTTTCATCTTTTTAATTCATTCAAGAATGGGTCCGATCAACCTGAATTGAATAGTTTGCAGCATGGAACCAACATGAGCTTTGTCACATATCACCTTACTATGGAATGTCTTTACACAACAAAGAGAAAAGGCTACTGGCGTTTTCCAAACCCTTTACTCTATTGTGATGTCAATAAGGTGGTCGCTGAATCTGTTTGGGTTTGCTCGGTGTTTTCAGGATGTCAGCTGGGAAAAGTGAGTTTGGGAAAGCCTGTCTAATGCCCGACTCATTCTCCAGTCAGTGTCACCTGTCTTTCTGCTTTGGGGTTTTTTGTTTTGGGATTCTAATATCCCATAACTCTTTTCAACAATGGGACCAGCTATGCTAGTTAGCAACGGCGCTAGTCCAATTTAAGTTGTTTGTTTTCATGGTCAAGAATAGCATCAGTTCTCACGTTTTACTCAACGAGGAGAAGGCAGTTCTCTCTTACAGGGGTGGAATGTTGTTACATGCCTTTTTATAATCTGAACAAACGATTAACCTGGTAACAAAATCTGATGAAATACTCTCCTAACCTTGTGTGAAGCTTTTTGCAAATACTGTGTACATACTGTACTTGCAAGCAGTTTTAATTTTGTCATATTGTTTGTTTTTTTCCAAAAGCAGCTGTTTTTTTTTGGGGGGGGGGGGGGTTAATGAGCTCTGAACAACGTAAGTATGTATCCTCTAATATGCCAAATGTCTTTTTATAACATAGATTTGTCATGCACTGCTAAACAGGAACGGAGCGAGAAGCAGCTTTAAATAAATGAAAAGCCGTGTGGGAGGAGCCTTTTTCTCTGACACGCTCTGCCTTGAATGCTCCTCAAGACGATTGGCTGGCTGCATTATGGAGTAGTAATGTTTCTCTCTCCTCTGTGTCTCTCTGTACCTACGTTTTCACTTCACTCTCTTAGCTCTGCACGCTCAACTTTGCTACAGTCCCATTTCTTATCGTTTCTTTCTTGTCCCCCTCACGCATCCTTTTACACACACTCTGTCTCCATCTCTCTCTCTCTCTCTCTCTCTCGCTCTCTCGCTCTCTCGCTCTCTCGCTCTCTCTCTCTCTCTCTCTCTCTCTCTCTCTCTCTCTCTCTCTCTCTGTCTCTCTCTGTCTCTCTCTGTCTCTCTCTGTCTCTGTCTCTCTCTGTCTCTGTCTCTCTCTCTGTCTCTCTCTCTGTCTCTCTCTCTGTCTCTGTCTCTCTCTGTCTCTGTCTCTCTCTCTCTCTGTCTCTGTCTCTGTCTCTGTCTCTGTGTGTAATGTTCCAGTAATGGTAAACAGAGGTGTCAGTCAGTGGTAGTATACTCAGCGATCGAAGGGTTTGCTGATGGTAGAAATCTGTGCAGTTTGTAACATTTTTAGCAATAACGTGAAACAAGGGGACTGTTTTTTGATAACATTATGATTGGTGGTTTTGTTTTTTGTACATATTGAAATTCCATGTCATTTAAAGGAAAAAACAAGAAAAAAGTTGCTATGTTGGCATATAAAAAAAAACCTACAAGAAATAAAAAAGTGTCAAAATGATGTGTGAAATTAACTGTCTTTATATATATTTTACATTGGAGGACCTGAAGGACTTAAAGTATGCATAAACATGGTAACAGCCTTGTAGGGGGCTGACATTGCACTGTGAATCGACTGTAAATAGTCAATCTTTGATGCAACTCTACCTTCAGTTCAGAGGTTACCCACTGGGCACAAACTGGTTAAGTCAACGTTGTTTCAATGTAATTGGTCAACGTATTGTGACGTGGCATCTACACTAGATATAGAAAAGTATGTGAACACCCCTTTTGCTAACAGGTGTATAAAATCGAGCATGCGGACATGCAATCTCCATAGACAAACATTAGCAGTAGAATGGTTTTACTGAAGAGCTAAATGTGGCACCTTTCCAACAAGTCAGTTCGTCAAACCTCTGCCCTGCTAGAGCTTCCCCGGTCAAATCTAATTGCTCTTATTGGGAAGTGGAAACGTCTAGGAGTAACAACGGAAGTGGTAGACCACACAAGCTCACAGAACAGGAGTGCTGAAGCACGTAGCATGTCTATCCTCTGTTGTAACCAAGTGCCAAACTACCTATGGAAGCAACATCAGCACATAACCTGTACGGCGGGAGCTTCAGGAAATGGGTTTCCATGGCCGAGCAGCCGCACACCAAAGATCGCCAAGCGTCGGCTGGAGTGGTGTAAAGCTCACTGCCATTGGACTATGGAGCAGTGGAAACACGTTCTCTTGAGTGATGAATCACACTTCACCATCTGGCAGCCCAATGGACGAATCTGGGCTTGGCTGATGCCAAGAGAACACTACCTGCCCCAATGCGTAGTGTCAACTGTAAAGTTTAGTGGAGGATGAATAATGGTCTGGGGCTGTTTTTCATGGTTCGGGCTAGGCACCTTTTAGTTCCAGTGAAGGGAAATATTAACGATACATTATACAATGACATTCTAGACGATTCTGTGCTTCCAACTTTGTGGCAACGGTTTGGGGAAGGCCCTTTCCTGTTTCATCATGACAATGCCCCCGTGCACAAAGTGACGTCCATACAGAAACGGTTTGTTGAGATCGCTGTGGAAGAACTTGACTGGCCTGCACAGAGCTCTGACCTTAACCCCATCGAACACCTTTGGGATGAATTGGAACGACAACTGCGAGCCAGGCCTAATCGCCCAACATCAGTGCCCGACCTCACTAATGCTCTTATGGCTGAATGGAAGCAAGTCCCCGCAGCAATGTTCCAACATCTAGTCGAAAGCCTTCCCAGAAGAGTGGAGGCTGTTATAGCAGCAAAGGGGGGACCAACTCCATATTAATCACCATGATTTTGGAATTACATGTTTTACGGTAAAGTTGCAACCACAGGATTATGTCACCATGGTAACCAATTTTCAACATAGACCAACCTTTTATAAAATATGTTGATAGTTCTTCAATGTAATTTCCACTATCAGCAAAAAGCAGTAGTCTGGGCAGCACCTCCTACTGGAGAGTTGGGCCATTTACAGCACCTCCTACTGGAGAGTTGGGCCATCTACAGCACCTCCTACTGGAGAGTTGGGCCATCTACAGCACCTCCTACTGGAGAGTTGGGCCATCTTCAGCACCTCCTACTGGAGAGTTGGGCCATCTACAGCACCTCCTACTGGAGAGTTGGGCCATCTACAGCACCTCCTACTGGAGAGTTGGGCCATCTACAGCACCTCCTACTGGAGAGTTGGGCCATCTTCAGCACCTCCTACTGGAGAGTTGATCTATCTACAGCACCTCCTGGAGAGCTGGGCCATCTGCAGCACCTCCTACTGGAGAGTTGGGCCATCTACAGCACCTCCTACTGGAGAGTTGGGCCATCTACAGCACCTCCTACTGGAGAGTTGGGCCATCTACAACACCTCCTACTGGAGAGCTGGGCCATCTACAACACCTCCTGGAGAGCTGGGCCGTCTACAGCACCTCCTACTGGAGAGCTGGGCCATCTACAGCACCTCCTACTGGAGAGCCGGGCCATCTACAGCACCTCCTACTGGAGAGCTGGGCCATCTACAGCACCTCCTACTGGAGAACTGGGCCATCTACAGCACCTCCTGGAGAGCTGGGCCATCTACAGCACCTACTACTGGAGAGCCGGGCCATCTTCAGCACCTCCTACTGGAGAGCCGGGCCATCTACAGCACCTCCTACTGGAGAGCCGGGCCATCTACAGCACCTCCTACTGGAGAGCCGGGCCATCTACAGCACCTCCTACTGGAGAGCTGGGGCATCTACAGCACCTCCTACTGGAGAGCTGGGCCATCTTCAGCACCTCCTACTGGAGAGTTGGGCCATCTACAGCACCTCCTACTGGAGAGTTGGGCCATCTACAGCACCTCCTACTGGAGAGTTGGGCCATCTACAGCACCTCCTACTGGAGAGTTGGGCCATCTTCAGCACCTCCTACTGGAGAGTTGATCTATCTACAGCACCTCCTGGAGAGCTGGGCCATCTACAGCACCTCCTACTGGAGAGCTGGGCCATCTACAGCACCTCCTACTGGAGAGTTGATCTATCTACAGCACCTCCTGGAGAGCTGGGCCATCTACAGCACCTCCTACTGGAGAGCTGGGGCATCTACAGCACCTCCTACTGGAGAGTTGGGCCATCTACAGCACCTCCTACTGGAGAGTTGGGCCATCTACAGCACCTCCTACTGGAGAGTTGGGCCATCTACAACACCTCCTACTGGAGAGTTGGGCCATCTACAACACCTCCTACTGGAGAGCTGGGCCATCTACAACACCTCCTGGAGAGCTGGGCCATCTACAGCACCTCCTACTGGAGAGCTGGGCCATCTACAGCACCTCCTACTGGAGAGCTGGGCCATCTACAGCACCTCCTACTGGAGAGCCGGGCCATCTACAGCACCTCCTACTGGAGAGCTGGGCCATCTACAGCACCTCCTACTGGAGAACTGGGCCATCTACAGCACCTCCTGGAGAGCCGGGCCATCTACAGCACCTACTACTGGAGAGCCGGGTCATCTTCAGCACCTCCTACTGGAGAGCCGGGCCATCTACAGCACCTCCTACTGGAGAGCCGGGCCATCTACAGCACCTCCTACTGGAGAGCTGGGGCATCTACAGCACCTCCTACTGGAGAGCTGGGCCATCTACAGCACCTCCTACTGGAGAACTGGGCCATCTACAGCACCTCCTACTGGAGAGCTGGGCCATCTACAGCACCTCCTACTGGAGAGCCGGGCCATCTACAGCACCTCCTACTGGAGAGCTGGGCCATCTACAGCACCTCCTACTGGAGAGCTGGGCCATCTACAGCACCTCCTACTGGAGAGCTAGGCCACCCAGGGTTTTAACCAAGCCCAGCTTGGATATTAGTCACTGACTATTACCAATGTGCTATTATGAGAATGATTGTTGAGAATTCTCCACTTAATAGGTTCACTGTTGCTATCGAAGTCATTCCAAAGGGTAGGTTTAACAGAGCAAATGAAATGTAACCATAGCCACCACAA
Organism: Salvelinus fontinalis; assembly: GCF_029448725.1. NCBI lineage: Eukaryota > Metazoa > Chordata > Actinopteri > Salmoniformes > Salmonidae > Salvelinus > Salvelinus fontinalis. The sequence continues at coordinate 49,377,887 of NC_074675.1, forward strand.
GCTCACAATCAATGGGAGTGATTGGGGCATGTGAGAGAAGGGAAAAAACATGAAAACAAATATGTTGATTTCAGGTGATTTAGATTTTTGTGGGGTTTGTTTTTACATGCTCATGCTCCCATCAACCCCATTGATTGTTAGCTTGTGGTGGCTAAGGTTAGCTGAAGTTTGTAGCGGCTGTTTAAAATAAGCGGAACCCTGGATTACAGTTTCTCTTGGCCCGTAGACTCCTTTCAGGGTGAGGAACCATTTAAAATCAAGTTATAAAATAGTGGACTACTCCTTCAATGAATTGTATCAAATCAAACTGTATTAAATGTGCATTTAAAGTGTATTTGATTTAGTCCTGGTCTTTAAATTAGATTTTTGGTTGAAATTGAGCCGTTAATCCAACATGTTCATTATTAATTTGTAGACAAACTAATTAAAGCAAGACTCAGTAGCAAAGATGAATGCATCTCCTTCAAATGTTGATATTTGGTTGCCTTTGACAACCAAACATAATTCAATATCACTTTTGCTATACTGTAAATAGCCTAATGTTAAGGTGATCTTACAAACTAATGTAACAGAATTTATTCAACCGTAAAATGAGTAACGCATCAGTGGCCGCATTGAGGTTACTGTAACATTTTAAACATCTTATGTAATCAGAAAGCCTGTAATCAGAAAGCATGTAGTCAGAAAGCATGTAATCAGAAAGCCTGTAATCAGAAAGCCTGTAATCAGAAAGCCTGTAGTCAGAAAGCATGTAATCAGAAAGCATGTAATCAGAAAGCATGTAATCAGAAAGCCTGTAATCAGAAAGCCTGTAATCAGAAAGCATGTAGTCAGAAAGCATGTAGTCAGAAAGCATGTAATCAGAAAGCATGTAATCAGAAAGCATGTAGTCAGAAAGCATGTAATCAGAAAGCATGTAATCAGAAAGCATGTAATCAGAAAGCATGTAGTCAGAAAGCATGTAATCAGAAAGCATGTAATCAGAAAGCATGTAATCAGAAAGCATGTAATCAGAAAGCCTGTAATCAGAAAGCCTGTAATCAGAAAGCCTGTAATCAGAAAGCCTGTAATCAGAAAGCCTGTAATCAGAAAGCCTGTAATCAGAAAGCCTGTAATCAGAAAGCCTGTAATCAGAAAGCCTGTAATCAGAAAGCCTGTAATCAGAAAGCCTGTAGTCAGAAAGCCTGTAATCAGAAAGCCTGTAATCAGAAAGCCTGTAATCAGAAAGCCTGTAATCAGAAAGCCTGTAATCAGAAAGCCTGTAATCAGAAAGCCTGTAATCAGAAAGCCTGTAATCAGAAAGCCTGTAATCAGAAAGCCTGTAATCAGAAAGCCTGTAGTCAGAAAGCCTGTAATCAGAAAGCCTGTAATCAGAAAGCCTGTAATCAGAAAGCCTGTAATCAGAAAGCCTGTAATCAGAAAGCCTGTAATCAGAAAGCCTGCAGGTTCAGGGTCACAGGTCTGTGGAAATCGTCACAATTGCTATAAACAGCACAGAATATCAAGCGGCATTAATCATTTGCACCATGTAGTATAGTGTAATCCCAACTGCAATCCAGGTCACTTGGTTGTGCCGTTAGATGAAGCACAGTGATAACGCATTAAGTTGTTTTAGAAATCAACAAAATGTCTGACATTGTATTCCTATTTGAACTTTGTTGTGATTTTTAAATGGTTGAAAGCGCAGTGATAACACATTTATGTGACAACTATACCAAAAATTAGACATTCATTTGAATTTGGTTGTGTTGTAGATGGTGCTTATAGCATAGTGATAACACATTGTTGAATTGCCAAACTTTTGGCTGTCTTTTTGAGTGGGTGAATATAGGAATCTCATTGATCAACGTATCTATTAAATATGACCCAATTCTCCACATTGAAATGACGAGGTGCGTTTATGCTTCTCAGAAGCCTCGTGTCGAAGAAGAAGACCACACTAGCCCTTCCAGTGCATTCCATCAGCCCACCTCTCTGCTGTAGCTCCTGACTCAGAGGTTTGAAAGGGCCCCCCCAGACACCAGCAAGTAGCAGAGCAGAAATGCATTCTGATATTCTCATACAACACTACGGACTTTTAAATATTTCATTTCATTTCATTTCCTTTTTTTGGTAATGTATCCCATGCACTTTACAGAACAATTTCCCTTCGAGAGCAACACTAAAATCCTCCTGATTAACAGTGACATGATGATACAATACAGCCAAGAGGACAAAACCACACAATTTGCTACGTTTGTGCTGCAGTGTATTTAACAACCCACGTCAACAGAGACCAGGTGTGGTGTGCTTGACAGGTAATGCTGGGAAAGTTCCTTTTTGAAGTAGGGGGACAGGCAGGTGCACAGAGTCCCACACCACGATAAGGCCACAGTCATGTCACTTACAATAAATAGTACACTAGGTACAACGATAAAAGATGACTGAGTCAAGGACAAGAAAACACAGCTTTTTTTGTGTGCCCACGAGGATGACACTATGCTACAAGGCTAGGAATGTGTTTCAGAGCATGACACTGCCAGGGATGGTAACAATTAGTCCAGAAGTATTTACACATATGGGCATATTTGTGTGTCACACTGCCTGTAAAAAGGAGGCAGAGGTATTAATGTCTTGGGGGACGTGGTGTCGTCATTGGGCTGTGGTTTGTGCCTTTTCAAGTCCCTGACGAGAATATGTACAGAGAGAATATTATGCAGAGAGGGGAGAAAACACACACACACACAAGGGTCATCCAGGGTTCATCCGTTCAACGTGCTCATGGAGATCTTACATGGCTCTGAAAAAGCTGCTTGGACGTTTCTCTGGGATCATCTGGTCAACATCAAACCAAGACAACTAGGGTGCTGCTTTTCCCCGTGGGTGATTCGGGAGAGGAGGGGTTACGTAAAGAGACACCGTGACGATTGTACACATTGTGGGTGTTTGAGGTGAATGTCTGTGTGGAGGAACAACATTGAATGTAGACCTCATGGCTGTAGACATAAACTAGCCATGTTTTCTCACGGTCCCTATTAAAGAAGCAGTTAGGGTCCTGTACGTCATGAGTTATATCAGGTACCACTGTTCCTCAGTCCATGTAGTTTGTTTACCGATACTTATTTAAATTCATAACCTACTCCTTGTTGAAAACCTTGGCTGATTATTCCATTTCATGTAGTCAACATGCTATCGGTTTGATTGTCTTTTCTTTGTAATGGCACCAAGTTTTTCATCAACCTATTGTCTGAGATTCTCTTCATACATACATGTCCACTTTCACAGGCATGGTGACTTTAAAAGTTGAAAGCAGGCATGCATGACCTCATCAGAGACCGAAAGCTCAATGTACAATGTGTGTGTGGTGGGGGGGGGGGGGGGGGGGGGGGTGGTGCTGCATGACCACTTACTCATTCTGATTGGTCAATGATGGAGAAAGGAAGCTAAGCCTGGGCGGAGCCACGGATACTACTGTACGTGAAGCGCGTGTTATTACCACTCTGCGGCGTGTGCCCATTCTCCTCTCCACTCCTCATCCCTCCTCTTCCTCCCCCTCTCCCCGTCCCCATCCTACTCCCAGCCCCCCTCCCTACTCCACCGGCCTTGGGGCTGCTGCAGCAGGTGAAGGTGGACAGAATCCCTTGGCGGAAACGCTTATTCATGAAGCAGTATATAATGGGGTTGACACAAGCGGAGGTGTACGACAACAGGTGGATGAAGGATATCGGCGCCCCCGAGAGGAGCTTGTCGGCAGAATGGCGGTCGAAAGCCCGCCAGGCGTTAACGACGAACACGGGCGTCCAGCAAAGGAAAAAGAGACAGACGATGACCAGGAGCATGCGGATCACACGCTTCTTAGCCATCAGGTTACAGGTGGAGCTGTTGCTGCACACGCGGCTCAGCTTGGACTTGTTGCTGCCCACGTTGTCTCTGCTGTTGCTGGTCACATTAGAGCTGGGGGTCGAGGGAGGGTTCTGGAGGTGGGCGAGCTCGCCCTTCTTCTTCTTGGCGGGCTGAAGGTAGCAGCCGTCGTTGTCGCCGGGTTTGATGCTGCCTGTGCTGCACTGTCTCTCTGTGATAGATCATAACAGCAGATATGAATATAAATTAACTTAAACTAAAGTTGATTTCTCTAAATAAAAATGATAGGTGATAGAAGTGGATCTAATAAAGATAAGGAAATCATCTCTGTGATAGATCAGAAAAATAAGACATGAATAATGACTGACCCTGTGCAAATTAGATTTACTAAAGATTAGCCAATTGTAAACAATGACCAATAAGGATGCCACCAAATTGATATGGCATGATAATATCGCCAGAGCTGGACATTTTCAAGAGGTCAGTTGAGGTGTTGTATACGTACCTCTGCTGGACTTCCTGTTGGCCATCTCAAACTTGATGCCCCTGTAGAGCTCCAGGGAGATGAGGCCATAGGCTGTCATCATCATGATCCCAGGAACCAGGAAGAGAAGCAGCAGCAGGGACACATACCTGTAAGGAAGAAGGCTCGATGGTGTCACCGGATTGGTCGAAAGCAAGTGCCCATTCAGCATGCATCGAAGTGACATGCTGACCAGGAACCGATCTCTGAGCTCAGTGATGATCTATCTCATCATTGTTAGGTATCTATCATCTAACAGACCAACAAATCAGTGAATTTGAAACTTCCCCCTTAAATTAATAGACATGAGTAGCCCATTTCATCTTTTGCACAGACCATTCCATTATTTACAGTGAAAATCTCCTAGCAGTTGAAACCCCTCTTTGTGATGTCACCCGTCTACCGAAATTAAACTATCTATCCTCTCACCAGGACTGCTGGATGACATCACTGGGCCAGACCAGGCGGCACATGTTGCCCGTGCTGTTGTTGACCCGGGTGAAGGGCACCAGGGTGCTGGAGATGGGGTAGGGCAGCATGAACAGGAAGCTCACCACCCAGGTGGCAGAGATGACCTTGGCGGCGTGGGACTTGGTTTGCCAGGTCCGGGAGGTCAGGGGGTTGCAGATGGCACTGTAGCGCTCCAGGGAAATGGCCACCAGGTTGAAGGTCGAGACGCTCACCGAGATCCCTGAAAAGATGACGCCGGTTAGCGCTCCACCGTTTTGTACCACAGGACTGAGTATACCATCTGATTAATAGATCGATAACAGACAAGAATGTAGGCTACACTAGCATATGTGATTTTGTACGTCTGTGATTTTGTACTCAGCTCAGTTAAACCAAGCTCATTAGGCATTTATAAGTTACATTTTTTAAGAATCAGGGTATAGTAAATATCATTCATTTAAAAGTCCAAAAATAAAGATAGCAATCTCAGATTGTCCCTTTAAACCTTGTACAATGGCTAATGTAATACTGTACACACAGCAAGTGGGAATGACACTTTGTCTACTGTAATACTTCTAATAGCTGGCCTGACACTTTCATGGCGAGTCACTTTGTACTTTACGAGGTTGTAGGGACAGAGGTAAGTTCCAGCACTTGTGGATGATCAACAACCCCATCCGTTAACCGGTGGATGTTACAAAAGTCACAAAATAACAAACAACGGCACCTATAAATACATGCACGTTACCTTGGTTACACACCGTGACATATGAGGTAATCATAGCTACTGAAATGGCCGGGATCTCACCGCACGGACTCAAGTCAAGAACAAATAGATCAGGGAGGTGGTGAACTATCTGACTACAAAGAAACAGCACGGTGGAAGATTTACCAAAGACAATGAATAGTACAACCTTAACCCAGCTGAAAGAAATGCATGTACATAGGATATATCCATGTCATATCCAGTTAAGTAATATTGTTGAAAAGGATTTGAACTACAAGGGCACTTGAAATTGCAGCTATCTGTATCCGGGACCTGTATATCCATACAATATCCAGACATAACAAATATCAAAGGAATGTTTTGAACGGGTTACGAAGCATGAGAACGGTACAGCCTTGACTGTAAATGGCTGTAGAGAATGGATCCTCAGCTACATAGACATTGATATTTCTGTGCCTGAGAGTTTCAGGTCATTGAGACACTTGTGAACAATAAAGATCACTTTTCTACCCTGTTCTTCTTCCTCATCTTCTTGTCTTGTGACCTGGACCTTTCAGCTCAGAGTAAATGGCAGTGGTGTAATGTACTTAAGTTGTACTTGAAAGTGTTTTTTTGCTTAAGTCGTTTTTTTGGGGTATCCGTACATTACTTTACTATTTATATTTTTGACTACTTTTACTTTTACTTCACTACATTCCTAAAGAAAATAATGCACTTTTTACTCCATACATTTTCGCTGACACCCAAACGCACTCGTTACATTTTGAATGCTTAACAGAACAGGAAAATTGTCCAGTCACGCACTTATCAAGAGAACATCCCTGGTCATCCCTACTGCCTCTGATCTGGTGGACTCACTAAACAGAGAACATCCCTGGTCATCCCTACTGCCTCTGATCTGGTGGACTCACTAAACAGAGAACATCCCTGGTCGTCCCTACTGCCTCTGATCTGGTGGACTCACTAAACAGAGAACATCCCTGGTCATCCCTACTGCCTCTGATCTGGAGGACTCACTAAACACACATGCTTCATTTGTAAATTATGTCTAAGTGTTGGAGTGTTGGAGTGTTGGAGTGTGCCACAGGGCTGTCCGTACATTAAAATAACAAGAAAAAAGTGCAGTCTGGTTTGCTTAATATAACAAATTTGAAATAATTTATACTCTTACTTTTGATACTTAAGTATATTTTAGCAATTAGATCTACTTTTGACACTTAAGTATATTTAAAACCAAATACTTTTAGACTTTTACTCAAGGAGTATTTTACTGGGTGACTTTCACTTTTACTTGATTCATTTTATATGAAGGTATCTTTACTTTTACTCAAGTATGACAGCTGGGTACTTTTTATACCGCTGGTAAACGGCTCCTTAAATCCGGAGACGTGCCAGTACATGTACAACCCCAGTGGAGGAGAGGCGATGTGGGAACGCGGCCACGGCTAATAGCCATCAGATTACTTTATTTGGTGTCTCTTCACACCAGGCACCAGGTCAGAGCCAAAATGGAGGCTTTAATGGCTTCTGGGATTTGCTTCTCTATTGATTTTCTATCATCAGGCCAATTTAACACTCCCACCCCCCCGGTGAGTCAGTGGTTGGAACTGGAAGGAATCTTCCTATGTGGACAGAACCTACTGTACTCTCTTCCCTTACCTGACCCCTTGAAGTGAGTGGCATTAGTGTAGAAGACAATAACAAGGTCAGACCACGCACGGGGAGGCTGTTAGCCCAGTGGTTAGCACATTGGGCCAGTAACTGAAAGGTTGCAGGATCGAATACCCGAGCCGACAAGGTAAAAATCTGTAGTTCTGCCCCTGAACAAGGCATTTAACCCACTGTTCCCCGGTAGGCCGTTATTATAAATAAGAATTTGTTCTTAACGGACTTGCCTAGTTAAATAAAGGTTAAATAAAAAATGTTTCTGACCCTATTGATTTTGTACAATATAATACATTAACTATGCAACACTTGCAGATGCCCGAGCATGTAAACACCTTCTATTGCAGTACCACACAAATCCCAACAGACAAACCCATTACGGTTTGTGAATACGCAACCAGGGCCCATATCCACAAAGCATCTCAGAGTAATGAATGAGATTATATAATGAATAACATTAAATGGACAGATCCAAGATCAGCACTCCAACTATGAGACGCTTTGTGAATACGGGCCCAGGTCTGGACCTGTGTACGTACAGTGCTTCCACAGGACTCACCCATGAAGTACATGGCCACGACTTTGTTTCTCAGGTATCATATCGGCACCAGGGTCATGACCTGTGTACAGTAAACTCACCCATGAAGTACATGGCCACCTTGCAGATGCCCGAGCCGAACACAAAGTCCCTCATGAGGTTGGGGATGAGGGTGAAGGGCATGCAGAAGAGGCAGAGCATCAGGTCGCTGGCGGCCAGAGAGAGCAGGAACAGGTTGGTGACGGTGCGCATGCGGCGGTTCCGGACCAACACGGCGATGATCAGGCTGTTACCCAGCACGCTGACCAGGAAGATGAGGCTATAGAGGAAGATACGTACCGTCTGATTCAAATCTATAAAGAGGAGAGAGAAATGGTCAGCATAATTTTCTTTATCATCATTATTATCATCATTGTCATAACCATTATCATAAACATCCTTATCTTAATAATAATCAACATCATTATCATCCCTACATTGTTAAAGGTCATTATTATCATCATGATCATTATCATTACTTTCAAATAATCAATCCGTTAAGTCTGTCTGTTTTCAATGGCATGGCCCTTGTGTAAAGAGGTTGACGTTCATTTAACTGTATCCTAATTCGATTGTAAAATATTTTTGTTGTTCATTACTCATCCTGGTTGTTTTAGAGACAGCATTAATCAAGGCAAGCTGGAATTCAGTTGGAGTCAGTTGTGATTGGTCGCATCACTCAGGGGAACTGTGTGTGCATATGTGGGCCTTGAATTAGCAACACTAAATTCAACATGTTCTGTCCTTTGTTTAATGTTTTAAAGATTATAGATCTATATTATACATATCAGCTCAATTGCAATGAGAATTCAGAGATCCTTTCCCGTCAATGTAACCCTCAGACCATTTTGACTTAAGCAAATAGACAATACGTGTTGACCTGGTACTAACTTCTAGTCTTAATTTATGTTTAAAAAAAATGATATTCAGTCCTAGGGCACTCCATCCAAGCAGAGGAGCCGAAAGAACGCATGCTACTTCAACCGGCGTAAAGCGCACTGGCCCTGCTTGGGGGTGTCCAAAGGATCGCTCTCCATGTGCAGTTGAGCAAAAATCCCAAAATATGACTAACAGTTTAAAATATATATTATTTGAGAAACAACGCATTTTCACAATCAAAAACAAATGTTTTGTGACTTTTCATCAATATCTCCACTAAAATGTTTTATTTCGATTTAAAACATACTACAATTAGACATTTACTTTTTGTTAATTTAATTTCCCTCCAATTTATGATTATCAATAGGATTGCTTACCTTTCGGTTCCGGAGGAGGCTCGCTGTCATCCTCACACTCTGAGACATTCTTGATTCCAAAGTCACATAATATCTTATAAAGATTCGTTGAGTTTATGAGCATATCATGCAATGTAAATGGTTCCATTTTTGCTGTTCTATCTTATTGTTTTCCTAGTGCATAAATTGATATTATAGGCTATGTAAAGGAACCCATTCGGTTCATCCTTCGCAGTCTAGGACGATGGCAAACTTGACATTATAATGCCATCAAATCACACTTCCCACATGTCATGTTCATATTCCCCAGGGAAAAGTCTTAAAAGATCCTCCAACGGAAGATGTCGCATTCAAAGAAGTTTGCATGACCTCATTTATATTTGATATAAGAGAATGATCCAGTTTTCAACGACGTCTACAAGTAATAGAGTCAGATAGTAAAAATAATAGAATTCAAGCGCCTGCTGCATGCGGTCTGTTGCGCTCCCTCTCGCGCTTCAATGTTGATATGAGAAATACAGTAGAAGAGCAGTGGATAGAGACTCTCTGCTCTTCGAAGAGACCCCGCCTCTCGAGCCCATGGTCACGCAAGGTGCAACGGCATTTTCAAATGGAGATCTGTGTACTTCCTACTGGGATTTCTCCGTCTGTTGTAAAAGTAAACGTTCTACTGACAAGATTTCAAGAACATCAAATCAAATGTTTTCATACAAAACTAAAATAGTTTTAGATTTGTTATCTGAACAACAACAACAAAAACGACTATCTGCAGGATCTGCGAGATGTAACCATGTCAAAGAGCATTTCCTCCCGTAATTGGTTGTTCACATGAGAGATAATACGCAGTCGTTATAGGAGAGGACTGGACAGAGGCTCCTGATGATGGCAATCCATCAACAGGCCTTAACTCCACATAAATGTTTTGCATAAAAAAAATCTCCTCTCAGTAATTATATCACGTTAAAAAATGACCCTTCTAAACCCTCAGCCATGGTAGCTTATAGTCTATATATATTGGACACCCACAAACTTTTAAACTGATTTCTTACCTTTGGATGTGGGTGACAAAGTCATAGCAGTCATAGGGTACATGTAGCAGGTCATTGTTATTATAAACTTGACTTACTCAAATGACTCCATTTATAGGCTAAGTAATGCTATAGTAGTGAGATGTTGTTGGACACAGCGCCACAAAAACATAGATCATCTAGAACGTTTGAGTCCAAACAATGTCTGATCCATAGAGATATACCATGGCCTACAGTATATACAGTACCAGTCAAAAGTTTAGACACACCTACTCATTCAAGGGTTTTTCTTTATTTTTACTATTTTCTGCATTGTAGATTAATAGTGAAGACATCAAAACGATGAAATAACACATGGAATCATGTAGTAACCAAAAAAGTGTTTCTACTACTTCCTGAATTTAAAAGTAATCCTTCAAAAGTATCTGAAATCTGATTACGATATTTGCTGTTAATGTAACGAATTACAGATTACCAGTTGTTTGTAATCCCTTACATGTAATGGATTACATATAAACCGTTACTCCCAACACTGCTGGTACTGCAATAAATAACTACCAGGCAACAAAATAAACAGCAGCTATCAATGGGCTAGGACCTAATCTCGTTTGTCTTTGTTTCCTTTTCATGCATAGTACACATGTAGTTGCTAAGTAACCGCTGCCTCTGCACAGGACAGTCCCGTCACTGGAGAGCCAATGAATCCTGAAAATCAAATTGCTCTATCGTAGTTACAATAAAACGAGCTTTGAAAATAATGGATAAGAGAACGGAATTATCACTGACAATTGCGCACATTATCCAGTGATTTAAAGGAACTAATTTACACTCTCAAATAGAGAGACAGGCCAAAGTGAGTAGCTGATCTCCAGAACCGAAAGGCGTGTGCACCACCGAGTGTTTTCCTTCCCGTCTGCTGTGACATTTGGCAGCTACCAAAACCATACCAATATTTTGGCTATATTTTGGTCCCTATAATATTGCTTTTACAGTCAGTAACTGGTTGAAATGTCAAAATATCTACATAGCGAATTTGCTAAACTGTTTTCTTATTCTATTTAGGAGTGTTTGCAAAGACCTGAGATAAAATTAGAATCTTTAAAGAAGACGTTCGTAATTTTCTCAAAGCATCAGGTAAGCACGTGAATGCAAAACAAAATGTTTTTGTGGGTATTTTAGTTGTCACGGACTGAACATAGATTGAATATCATGCATATCATGTTGCAATACCTATATTTTGTGTTGCAGTTTGGGATTTGCATGTGTACGTTTTTTTTTCTTCAATACATCGTATTTTAAATGTATTAGTATGTGCACATGCACACAGATAGACAGAGAGAGTGAGATTGAGCGAGAGCAGGCAGGGAGAGGCTGTTTGTATAACATTTATAGAACATTTATGAGGGAATCACCTGAAATGTTCAGCCAACGATAGTTTACAACAGACTCCAGTAAAAGGGATTCACCTCTTTTGTCTTGGCCAAGAGCCACACACCAGACCAGACCACCAAACTGGCACCAACAATCCAACCGTAGTGTAATCCAATGTCACCAGGATCTCATACTTTTACCTTTCTGTTATGTCTTCCACATCTTTCTGTCTGTCTGTCTGGACCTGTCTGTATCAGATATGGACAGTGAGATGTACGTTCAGTTCATTGCTGCGGTTTATCTTTTTAAAAGACAACACTTTCAGAGTCTCTGATTTTGATACTAGGGTTTATCTGTTCGAGCAAATCATTAGTTGTCATTCCATTTGACAGAATCTAGTCCAAGTTACCTCATGTCAGTCAAGAGTACCATGGTGTTTTTCTGTAGTGAGATGGAAACAAACTCAGTTGGCTGTTGAGTAATCGTTCCTAAGTGCAATTTTACAGTGTTAAACCTGCAGTCTCTGCCTTGTCTGTACCATCTGCCTGAACTTGAGGACGTCCAGTTTCACCGCGACATAAAACGTTGACTTATGCCTTCCTCTCTTGAACATGAGTCATCCGTGTATGTTCCCGTTTAGGTGACATGTTTAGATAAGGATGAGTGTTTTATAACACAAGTTCTAGGGTTGTCTGAAATGATGGTGTTTGGGTCCAGAGGACTCCAGACAGGAGACAGGATTCTGTGTATGAACCCAACTGAAGAGAGAGCCTACAGATGGTCTGGGTCGAATGTTCTTTTTCAACAGTCATTTAATTGCATAAATCCATTTGTTATTCCAACCAGTTTCTCTCTCTCGCTCTAGTCAGGCACCCCCCCAGCCACCCGCATCTCCTGCAGAGCACGCCAAGGAGCAGCTGGCGTACATGTACAAGGTCCAGGTGGGTCTGTCTCTTCCTCTCTCCATCAGTCTACTCTTCCTCTCTCCATCAGTCTCTCCTTCTCTTCCTCTCTCCATCAGTCTACTCTTCCTCTCTCCATCACTCTCTCCTTCTCTTCTTCTCTCCATCACTCACTCCTTCTCTTCCTCTCTCCATCAGTATCTCCTTCTCTTCCTCTCTCCATCAGTCTCTCCTTCTCTTCCTCTCTCCATCAGTATATCCTTCTCTTCCTCTCTCCATCACTCTCTCCTTCTCTTCCTCTCTCCATCAGTCTCTCCTTCTCTTCCTCTCCATCACTCTCTCCTTCTCTTCTTCTCTCCATCACTCACTCCTTCTCTTCCTCTCTCCATCAGTATCTCCTTCTCTTCCTCTCTCCATCAGTATCTCCTTCTCTTCCTCTCTCCATCAGTATCTCCTTCTCTTCCTCTCTCCATCAGTCTCTCCTTCTCTTCCTCTCCATCACTCACTCCTTCTCTTCCTCTCTCCATCACTCACTCCTTCTCTTCCTCTCTCCATCACTCACTCCTTCTCTTCCTCTCTCCATCAGTATCTCCTTCTCTTCCTCTCCATCACTCTCTCCTTCTCTTCCTCTCTCCATCAGTCTATCCTTCTCTTCCTCTCTCCATCAGTCTATCCTTCTCTTCCTCTCTCCATCACTCTCTCCTTCTCTTCCTCTCCATCACTCTCTCCTTCTCTTCCTCTCTCCATCAGTCTATCCTTCTCTTCCTCTCTCCATCAGTCTCTCCTTCTCTTCCTCTCTCCATCACTCTCTCCTTCTCTTCCTCTCTCCATCAGTATCTCCTACTCTTCCTCTCTCCATCAGTATCTCCTTCTCTTCCTCTCTCCATCAGTATCTCCTTCTCTTCCTCTCTCCATCAGTATCTCCTTCTCTTCCTCTCTCCATCACTCTCTCCTTCTCTTCCTCTCTCCATCACTCTCTCCTTCTCTTCCTCTCTCCATCAGTCTCTCCTTCTCTTCCTCTCCATCAGTCTCTCCTTCTCTTCCTCTCTCCATCAGTTTCTCCTTCTCTTCCTCTCTCCATCAGTCTCTCCTTCTCTTCCTCTCTCCATCACTCTCTCCTTCTCTTCTTCTCCATCAGTCTCTCCTTCTCTTCCTCTCTCCATCAGTTTCTCCTTCTCTTCCTCTCTCCATCAGTATCTCCTTCTCTTCCTCTCTCCATCAGTCTCTCCTTCTCTTCCTCTCTCCATCAGTATCTCCTTCTCTTCCTCTCCATCACTCACTCCTTCTCTTCCTCTCTCCATCACTCTCTCCTTCTCTTCCTCTCTCCATCAGTATCTCCTTCTCTTCCTCTCTCCATCAGTCTATCCTTCTCTTCCTCTCTCCATCACTCTCTCCTTCTCTTCCTCTCTCCATCAGTCTATCCTTCTCTTCCTCTCTCCATCACTCACTCCTTCTCTTCCTCTCTCCATCACTCACTCCTTCTCTTCCTCTCTCCATCACTCTCTCCTTCTCTTCCTCTCTCCATCAGTATCTCCTTCTCTTCCTCTCTCCATCAGTATCTCCTTCTCTTCCTCTCTCCATCAGTCTATCCTTCTCTTCCTCTCTCCATCACTCTCTCCTTCTCTTCCTCTCTCCATCACTCTCTCCTTCTCTTCCTCTCTCCATCAGTCTATCCTTCTCTTCCTCTCTCCATCAGTCTCTCCTTCTCTTCCTCTCTCCATCACTCTCTCCTTCTCTTCCTCTCTCCATCACTCTCTCCTTCTCTTCCTCTCTCCATCACTCTCTCCTTCTCTTCCTCTCTCCATCAGTATCTCCTTCTCTTCCTCTCTCCATCAGTATCTCCTTCTCTTCCTCTCTCCATCAGTCTATCCTTCTCTTCCTCTCTCCATCACTCACTCCTTCTCTTCCTCTCTCCATCACTCTCTCCTTCTCTTCCTCTCTCCATCACTCTCTCCTTCTCTTCCTCTCTCCATCACTCACTCCTTCTCTTCCTCTCTCCATCACTCTCTCCTACTCTTCCTCTCTCCATCACTCTCTCCTTCTCTTCCTCTCTCCATCACTCTCTCCTTCTCTTCCTCTCTCCATCACTCACTCCTTCTCTTCCTCTCTCCATCACTCTGTCCTTCTCTTCCTCTCTCCATCAGTATCTCCTTCTCTTCCTCTCTCCATCACTCACTCCTTCTCTTCCTCTCCATCAGTATCTCCTTCTCTTCCTCTCTCCATCACTCACTCCTTCTCTTCCTCTCCATCAGTTTCTCCTTCTCTTCCTCTCTCCATCAGTATATCCTTCTCTTCCTCTCCATCACTCACTCCTTCTCTTCCTCTCTCCATCACTCACTCCTTCTCTTCCTCTCTCCATCACTCTCTCCTTCTCTTCCTCTCTCCATCAGTATCTCCTTCTCTTCCTCTCCATCAGTTTCTCCTTCTCTTCCTCTCTCCATCAGTCTGTCCTTCTCTTCCTCTCTCCATCACTCTCTCCTTCTCTTCCTCTCTCCATCACTCTCTCCTTCTCTTCCTCTCTCCATCAGTATCTCCTTCTCTTCCTCTCCATCACTCTCTCCTTCTCTTCCTCTCTCCATCACTCTCTCCTTCTCTTCCTCTCCATCACTCTCTCCTTCTCTTCCTCTCTCCATCAGTTTCTCCTTCTCTTCCTCTCTCCATCACTCACTCCTTCTCTTCCTCTCTCCATCAGTATCTCCTTCTCTTCCTCTCCATCACTCACTCCTACTCTTCCTCTCTCCATCACTCTCTCCTTCTCTTCCTCTCTCCATCACTCTCTCCTTCTCTTCCTCTCCATCAGTATCTCCTTCTCTTCCTCTCTCCATCACTCTCTCCTTCTCTTTCTCTCTCCATCACTCTCTCCTTCTCTTCCTCTCTCCATCACTCTCTCCTTCTCTTCCTCTCTCCATCACTCTCTCCTTCTCTTCCTCTCCATCAGTATCTCCTTCTCTTCCTCTCTCCATCACTCTCTCCTTCTCTTCCTCTCTCCATCAGTTTCTCCTTCTCTTCCTCTCTCCATCAGTCTATCCTTCTCTTCCTCTCTCCATCACTCACTCCTACTCTTCCTCTCTCCATCAGTTTCTCCTTCTCTTCCTCTCTCCATCAGTCTATCCTTCTCTTCCTCTCCATCACTCACTCCCGCTCTTCCTCTCTCCATCAGTATCTCCTTCTCTTCCTCTCTCCATCACTCACTCCTTCTCTTCCTCTCTCCATCAGTATCTCCTTCTCTTCCTCTCTCCATCAGTATCTCCTTCTCTTCCTCTCTCCATCAGTATCTCCTTCTCTTCCTCTCTCCATCACTCACTCCTTCTCTTCCTCTCTCCATCAGTATCTCCTACTCTTCCTCTCTCCATCACTCACTCCTTCTCTTCCTCTCTCCATCAGTATCTCCTTCTCTTCCTCTCCATCACTCACTCCTACTCTTCCTCTCTCCATCACTCTCTCCTTCTCTTCCTCTCTCCATCACTCTCTCCTTCTCTTCCTCTCCATCAGTATCTCCTTCTCTTCCTCTCTCCATCACTCTCTCCTTCTCTTCCTCTCTCCATCAGTCTATCCTTCTCTTCCTCTCTCCATCAGTTTCTCCTTCTCTTCCTCTCTCCATCAGTCTATCCTTCTCTTCCTCTCTCCATCACTCACTCCTACTCTTCCTCTCTCCATCAGTTTCTCCTTCTCTTCCTCTCTCCATCAGTCTATCCTTCTCTTCCTCTCTCCATCACTCACTCCTTCTCTTCCTCTCTCCATCACTCACTCCCGCTCTTCCTCTCTCCATCAGTATCTCCTTCTCTTCCTCTCTCCATCAGTCTCTCCTTCTCTTCCTCTCTCCATCAGTATCTCCTTCTCTTCCTCTCTCCATCAGTATCTCCTTCTCTTCCTCTCTCCATCAGTATCTCCTTCTCTTCCTCTCTCCATCACTCACTCCTTCTCTTCCTCTCTCCATCAGTATCTCCTACTCTTCCTCTCTCATCACTCTCTCCTTCTCTTCCTCTCTCCATCAGTATCTCCTTCTCTTCCTCTCTCCATCACTCTCTCCTTCTCTTCCTCTCCATCAGTCTCTCCTTCTCTTCCTCTCTCATCACTCTCTCCTTCTCTTCCTCTCTCCATCACTCACTCATTCTCTTCCTCTCTCATCAGTCTCTCCTTCTCTTCCTCTCTCCATCAGTATCTCCTTCTCTTCCTCTCTCCATCAGTATCTCCTTCTCTTCCTCTCTCCATCACTCACTCCTTCTCTTCCTCTCTCCATCACTCACTCCTTCTCTTCCTCTCTCCATCAGTATCTCCTTCTCTTCCTCTCTCCATCAGTCTCTCATTCTCTTCCTCTCTCCATCACTCTCTCCTTCTCTTCCTCTCTCCATCAGTATCTCCTACTCTTCCTCTCTCCATCAGTCTATCCTTCTCTTCCTCTCTCATCACTCTCTCCTTCTCTTCCTCTCTCCATCAGTATCTCCTTCTCTTCCTCTCTCCATCACTCTCTCCTTCTCTTCCTCTCTCCAGTATCTCCTTCTCTTCCTCTCTCCAGTCTCTCCTTCTCTTCCTCTCTCCATCACTCTCTCCTTCTCTTCCTCTCCATCACTCTCTCATTCTCTTCCTCTCTCCATCACTCTCTCCTTCTCTTCCTCTCTCATCACTCTATCATTCTCTTCCTCTCTCCATCACTCTCTCCTTCTCTTCCTCTCCATCACTCTCTCCTTCTCTTCCTCTCTCCATCACTCTCTCCTTCTCTTCCTCTCTCCAGTATATCCTTCTCTTCCTCTCTCCATCAGTCTATCCTTCTCTTCCTCTCTCCATCAGTCTATCCTTCTCTTCCTCTCTCCATCACTCTCTCCTTCTCTTCCTCTCTCCATCAGTCTATCCTTCTCTTCCTCTCCATCAGTCTATCCTTCTCTTCCTCTCTCCATCAGTCTATCCTTCTCTTCCTCTCTCCATCAGTCTATCCTTCTCTTCCTCTCTCCATCACTCTCTCCTTCTCTTCCTCTCTCCATCACTCTCTCCTTCTCTTCCTCTCTCCATCACTCACTCCTTCTCTTCCTCTCTCCATCAGTCTATCCTTCTCTTCCTCTCTCCATCACTCTCTCCTTCTCTTCCTCTCTCCATCACTCACTCCTTCTCTTCCTCTCTCCATCAGTCTATCCTTCTCTTCCTCTCTCCATCAGTATCTCCTTCTCTTCCTCTCTCCATCACTCTCTCCTTCTCTTCCTCTCTCCATCAGTCACTCCTTCTCTTCCTCTCTCCATCAGTCTGTCCTTCTCTTCCTCTCTCCATCAGTATCTCCTACTCTTCCTCTCTCCATCACTCTCTCCTTCTCTTCCTCTCTCCATCAGTTTCTCCTTCTCTTCCTCTCTCCATCAGTCTATCCTTCTCTTCCTCTCTCCATCACTCTCTCCTTCTCTTCCTCTCTCCATCAGTTTCTCCTTCTCTTCCTCTCTCCATCACTCTCTCCTTCTCTTCCTCTCTCCATCACTCTCTCCTTCTCTTCCTCTCTCCATCACTCTCTCCTTCTCTTCCTCTCTCCATCACTCTCTCCTTCTCTTCCTCTCTCCATCACTCTCTCCTTCTCTTCCTCTCTCCATCAGTATCTCCTTCTCTTCCTCTCTCCATCAGTTTCTCCTTCTCTTCCTCTCTCCATCAGTATCTCCTTCTCTTCCTCTCTCCATCACTCTCTCCTTCTCTTCCTCTCTCCATCAGTCTATCCTTCTCTTCCTCTCTCCATCACTCTCTCCTTCTCTTCCTCTCTCCATCAGTTTCTCCTTCTCTTCCTCTCTCCATCAGTCTCTCCTTCTCTTCCTCTCTCCATCACTCTCTCCTTCTCTTCCTCTCTCCATCACTCTCTCCTTCTCTTCCTCTCTCCATCAGTATCTCCTTCTCTTCCTCTCTCCATCAGTCTCTCCTACTCTTCCTCTCTCCATCAGTATCTCCTTCTCTTCCTCTCTCCATCAGTATCTCCTTCTCTTCCTCTCTCCATCAGTATCTCCTTCTCTTCCTCTCTCCATCAGTATCTCCTTCTCTTCCTCTCTCCATCACTCTCTCCTTCTCTTCTTCTCCATCACTCTCTCCTTCTCTTCCTCTCTCCATCACTCACTCCTTCTCTTCTTCTCCATCAGTATCTCCTTCTCTTCCTCTCTCCATCAGTATCTCCTTCTCTTCTTCTCCATCACTCTCTCCTTCTCTTCTTCTCCATCACTCTCTCCTTCTCTTCCTCTCTCCATCAGTCTCTCCTTCTCTTCCTCTCCATCACTCTCTCCTTCTCTTCCTCTCTCCATCACTCTCTCCTTCTCTTCCTCTCTCCATCAGTCTCTCCTTCTCTTCCTCTCCATCACTCACTCCTTCTCTTCCTCTCTCCATCAGTATCTCCTTCTCTTCTTCTCCATCACTCTCTCCTTCTCTTCTTCTCCATCACTCTCTCCTTCTCTTCTTCTCCATCACTCTCTCCTTCTCTTCCTCTCTCCATCAGTATCTCCTTCTCTTCCTCTCTCCATCACTCTCTCCTTCTCTTCTTCTCCATCACTCTCTCCTTCTCTTCCTCTCTCCATCAGTATCTCCTTCTCTTCCTCTCTCCATCAGTCTCTCCTTCTCTTCCTCTCTCCATCAGTTTCTCCTTCTCTTCCTCTCTCCATCACTCACTCCTACTCTTCCTCTCTCCATCAGTATCTCCTTCTCTTCCTCTCTCCATCAGTATCTCCTTCTCTTCCTCTCTCCATCAGTATCTCCTTCTCTTCCTCTCTCCATCAGTTTCTCCTTCTCTTCCTCTCTCCATCACTCACTCCTTCTCTTCCTCTCTCCATCAGTCTCTCCTTCTCTTCCTCTCCATCACTCTCTCCTTCTCTTCCTCTCTCCATCAGTATCTCCTTCTCTTCCTCTCTCCATCAGTCTCTCCTTCTCTTCCTCTCCATCACTCTCTCCTTCTCTTCCTCTCTCCATCAGTCTATCCTTCTCTTCCTCTCTCCATCAGTATCTCCTTCTCTTCCTCTCTCCATCAGTATCTCCTTCTCTTCCTCTCTCCATCACTCACTCCTTCTCTTCCTCTCCATCAGTATCTCCTTCTCTTCCTCTCCATCACTCTCTCCTTCTCTTCCTCTCTCCATCACTCTCTCCTTCTCTTCCTCTCTCCATCACTCACTCCTTCTCTTCCTCTCCATCAGTATCTCCTTCTCTTCCTCTCCATCACTCTCTCCTTCTCTTCCTCTCTCCATCAGTCTATCCTTCTCTTCCTCTCTCCATCAGTCTATCCTTCTCTTCCTCTCTCCATCAGTATCTCCTTCTCTTCCTCTCTCCATCACTCACTCCTTCTCTTCCTCTCCATCAGTATCTCCTTCTCTTCCTCTCTCCATCAGTATCTCCTTCTCTTCCTCTCCATCACTCTCTCCTTCTCTTCCTCTCTCCATCACTCACTCCTTCTCTTCCTCTCCATCAGTTTCTCCTTCTCTTCCTCTCTCCATCAGTATCTCCTTCTCTTCCTCTCTCCATCAGTCTCTCCTACTCTTCCTCTCTCCATCAGTATCTCCTTCTCTTCCTCTCTCCATCAGTATCTCCTTCTCTTCCTCTCTCCATCAGTATCTCCTTCTCTTCCTCTCTCCATCAGTATCTCCTTCTCTTCCTCTCTCCATCACTCTCTCCTTCTCTTCTTCTCCATCACTCTCTCCTTCTCTTCCTCTCTCCATCACTCACTCCTTCTCTTCTTCTCCATCAGTATCTCCTTCTCTTCCTCTCTCCATCAGTATCTCCTTCTCTTCTTCTCCATCACTCTCTCCTTCTCTTCTTCTCCATCACTCTCTCCTTCTCTTCCTCTCTCCATCAGTCTCTCCTTCTCTTCCTCTCCATCACTCTCTCCTTCTCTTCCTCTCTCCATCACTCTCTCCTTCTCTTCCTCTCTCCATCAGTCTCTCCTTCTCTTCCTCTCCATCACTCACTCCTTCTCTTCCTCTCTCCATCAGTATCTCCTTCTCTTCTTCTCCATCACTCTCTCCTTCTCTTCTTCTCCATCACTCTCTCCTTCTCTTCTTCTCCATCACTCTCTCCTTCTCTTCCTCTCTCCATCAGTATCTCCTTCTCTTCCTCTCTCCATCACTCTCTCCTTCTCTTCTTCTCCATCACTCTCTCCTTCTCTTCCTCTCTCCATCAGTATCTCCTTCTCTTCCTCTCTCCATCAGTCTCTCCTTCTCTTCCTCTCTCCATCAGTTTCTCCTTCTCTTCCTCTCTCCATCACTCACTCCTACTCTTCCTCTCTCCATCAGTATCTCCTTCTCTTCCTCTCTCCATCAGTATCTCCTTCTCTTCCTCTCTCCATCAGTATCTCCTTCTCTTCCTCTCTCCATCAGTTTCTCCTTCTCTTCCTCTCTCCATCACTCACTCCTTCTCTTCCTCTCTCCATCAGTCTCTCCTTCTCTTCCTCTCCATCACTCTCTCCTTCTCTTCCTCTCTCCATCAGTATCTCCTTCTCTTCCTCTCTCCATCAGTCTCTCCTTCTCTTCCTCTCCATCACTCTCTCCTTCTCTTCCTCTCTCCATCAGTCTATCCTTCTCTTCCTCTCTCCATCAGTATCTCCTTCTCTTCCTCTCTCCATCAGTATCTCCTTCTCTTCCTCTCTCCATCACTCACTCCTTCTCTTCCTCTCCATCAGTATCTCCTTCTCTTCCTCTCCATCACTCTCTCCTTCTCTTCCTCTCTCCATCACTCTCTCCTTCTCTTCCTCTCTCCATCACTCACTCCTTCTCTTCCTCTCCATCAGTATCTCCTTCTCTTCCTCTCCATCACTCTCTCCTTCTCTTCCTCTCTCCATCAGTCTATCCTTCTCTTCCTCTCTCCATCAGTCTATCCTTCTCTTCCTCTCTCCATCAGTATCTCCTTCTCTTCCTCTCTCCATCACTCACTCCTTCTCTTCCTCTCCATCAGTATCTCCTTCTCTTCCTCTCTCCATCAGTATCTCCTTCTCTTCCTCTCCATCACTCTCTCCTTCTCTTCCTCTCTCCATCACTCACTCCTTCTCTTCCTCTCCATCAGTTTCTCCTTCTCTTCCTCTCTCCATCAGTTTCTCCTTCTCTTCCTCTCTCCATCAGTCTCTCCTACTCTTCCTCTCTCCATCAGTATCTCCTTCTCTTCCTCTCTCCATCAGTCTATCCTTCTCTTCCTCTCCATCACTCACTCCTTCTCTTCCTCTCTCCATCACTCTCTCCTTCTCTTCCTCTCTCCATCACTCACTCCTTCTCTTCCTCTCCATCAGTATCTCCTTCTCTTCCTCTCTCCATCAGTATCTCCTTCTCTTCCTCTCCATCACTCTCTCCTTCTCTTCCTCTCTCCATCACTCACTCCTTCTCTTCCTCTCCATCAGTTTCTCCTTCTCTTCCTCTCTCCATCAGTTTCTCCTTCTCTTCCTCTCTCCATCAGTCTCTCCTACTCTTCCTCTCTCCATCAGTATCTCCTTCTCTTCCTCTCTCCATCAGTCTATCCTTCTCTTCCTCTCCATCACTCACTCCTTCTCTTCCTCTCTCCATCACTCTCTCCTTCTCTTCCTCTCTCCATCAGTCTCTCCTTCTCTTCTTCTCTCCATCACTCTCTCCTTCTCTTCCTCTCTCCATCACTCTCTCCTTCTCTTCCTCTCTCCATCACTCTCTCCTTCTCTTCCTCTCTCCATCACTCTCTCCTTCTCTTCCTCTCTCCATCAGTCACTCCTTCTCTTCCTCTCTCCAGTATCTCCTTCTCTTCCTCTCCATCACTCTCTCCTTCTCTTCCTCTCTCCATCACTCACTCCTTCTCTTCCTCTCCATCAGTTTCTCCTTCTCTTCCTCTCTCCATCAGTTTCTCCTTCTCTTCCTCTCTCCATCAGTCTCTCCTACTCTTCCTCTCTCCATCACTCTCTCCTTCTCTTCCTCTCTCCATCAGTCTCTCCTTCTCTTCCTCTCTCCATCAGTCTATCCTTCTCTTCCTCTCTCCATCACTCTCTCCTTCTCTTCCTCTCTCCATCAGTCTCTCCTTCTCTTCCTCTCTCCATCAGTATCTCCTTCTCTTCCTCTCTCCATCACTCTCTCCTTCTCTTCCTCTCTCCATCAGTATCTCCTTCTCTTCCTCTCTCCATCACTCTCTCCTTCTCTTCCTCTCTCCATCAGTCTCTCCTTCTCTTCCTCTCTCCATCAGTATCTCCTTCTCTTCCTCTCCATCACTCTCTCCTTCTCTTCCTCTCTCCATCAGTATATCCTTCTCTTCCTCTCTCCATCAGTATCTCCTTCTCTTCCTCTCTCCATCAGTATCTCCTTCTCTTCCTCTCCATCACTCACTCCTACTCTTCCTCTCTCCATCACTCTCTCCTTCTCTTCCTCTCCATCACTCTCTCCTTCTCTTCCTCTCCATCACTCTCTCCTTCTCTTCCTCTCTCCATCACTCTCTCCTTCTCTTCCTCTCCATCACTCTCTCCTTCTCTTCCTCTCTCCATCACTCTCTCCTTCTCTTCCTCTCCATCACTCACTCCTTCTCTTCCTCTCTCCATCAGTATCTCCTTCTCTTCCTCTCTCCACCAGTCTCCTCTTCCTCTCTCCATCAGTATCTCCTTCTCTTCCTCTCTCCATCAGTTTCTCCTTCTCTTCCTCTCTCCATCAGTCTATCCTTCTCTTCCTCTCCATCACTCTCTCCTTCTCTTCCTCTCTCCATCAGTTTCTCCTTCTCTTCCTCTCTCCATCAGTCTATCCTTCTCTTCCTCTCTCCATCACTCACTCCTTCTCTTCCTCTCTCCATCACTCACTCCCGCTCTTCCTCTCTCCATCAGTATCTCCTTCTCTTCCTCTCTCCATCAGTATCTCCTTCTCTTCCTCTCTCCATCAGTATCTCCTACTCTTCCTCTCTCATCACTCTCTCCTTCTCTTCCTCTCTCCATCACTCACTCCTTCTCTTCCTCTCTCCATCACTCACTCCTTCTCTTCCTCTCTCCATCAGTATCTCCTTCTCTTCCTCTCTCCATCACTCACTCCTTCTCTTCCTCTCTCCATCAGTATCTCCTACTCTTCCTCTCTCATCACTCTCTCCTTCTCTTCCTCTCTCCATCAGTATCTCCTACTCTTCCTCTCTCATCACTCTCTCCTTCTCTTCCTCTCTCCATCAGTATCTCCTACTCTTCCTCTCTCATCACTCTCTCCTTCTCTTCCTCTCTCCATCAGTATCTCCTACTCTTCCTCTCTCCATCAGTATCTCCTTCTCTTCCTCTCTCCATCAGTCTGTCCTTCTCTTCCTCTCTCCATCAGTCTATCCTTCTCTTCCTCTCCATCAGTCTATCCTTCTCTTCCTCTCTCCATCAGTCTCTCCTTCTCTTCCTCTCTCCATCAGTATCTCCTACTCTTCCTCTCTCCATCAGTATCTCCTTCTCTTCCTCTCTCCATCAGTATCTCCTACTCTTCCTCTCTCATCACTCTCTCCTTCTCTTCCTCTCTCCATCAGTATCTCCTACTCTTCCTCTCTCCATCAGTATCTCCTTCTCTTCCTCTCTCCATCAGTATCTCCTACTCTTCCTCTCTCATCACTCTCTCCTTCTCTTCCTCTCCATCACTCTCTCCTTCTCTTCCTCTCTCCATCACTCTCTCCTTCTCTTCCTCTCTCCATCAGTCTGTCCTTCTCTTCCTCTCTCCATCACTCTCTCCTTCTCTTCCTCTCTCCATCACTCTCTCCTTCTCTTCCTCTCTTCATCACTCACTCCTACTCTTCCTCTCTCCATCAGTCTCTCCTTCTCTTCCTCTCTCCATCACTCACTCCTTCTCTTCCTCTCTCCATCACTCACTCCTTCTCTTCCTCTCTCCATCACTCTCTCCAGTATATCCTTCTCTTCCTCTCTCCATCACTCTCTCCAGTATATCCTTCTCTTCCTCTCTCCATCACTCTCTCCTACTCTTCCTCTCTCCATCACTCTCTCCTTCTCTTCCTCTCTCCATCAGTATCTCCTTCTCTTCCTCTCTCCAGTATCTCCTTCTCTTCCTCTCTCCATCACTCTCTCCTTCTCTTCCTCTCTCCATCAGTCTCTCCTTCTCTTCCTCTCTCCATCAGTCTGTCCTTCTCTTCCTCTCTCCATCACTCTCTCCTTCTCTTCCTCTCTCCATCAGTCTGTCCTACTCTTCCTCTCTCATCACTCTCTCCTACTCTTCCTCTCTCCATCAGTCTCTCCTTCTCTTCCTCTCTCCATCAGTCTGTCCTTCTCTTCCTCTCTCCATCACTCTCTCCTTCTCTTCCTCTCTCCATCAGTCTCTCCTTCTCTTCCTCTCTCCATCAGTCTCTCCTTCTCTTCCTCTCTCCATCAGTCTGTCCTTCTCTTCCTCTCTCCATCACTCTCTCCTTCTCTTCCTCTCTCCATCACTCTCTCCTTCTCTTCCTCTCTCCATCAGTATCTCCTTCTCTTCCTCTCTCCATCAGTCTCTCCTTCTCTTCCTCTCTCCATCAGTATCTCCTTCTCTTCCTCTCTCCAGTATATCCTTCTCTTCCTCTCTCCATCAGTATCTCCTTCTCTTCCTCTCTCCATCAGTCTCTCCTTCTCTTCCTCTCTCCATCACTCTCTCCTTCTCTTCCTCTCTCCAGTCTATCCTTCTCTTCCTCTCTCCATCAGTATCTCCTTCTCTTCCTCTCTCCATCAGTATCTCCTTCTCTTCCTCTCTCCATCAGTCTATCCTTCTCTTCCTCTCTCCATCACTCACTCCTTCTCTTCCTCTCTCCATCACTCACTCCTTCTCTTCCTCTCTCCATCACTCACTCCTTCTCTTCCTCTCTCCATCACTCACTCCTTCTCTTCCTCTCTCCATCACTCACTCCTTCTCTTCCTCTCTCCATCACTTACTCCTTCTCTTCCTCTCTCCATCACTCACTCCTTCTCTTCCTCTCTCCATCAGTCTATCCTTCTCTTCCTCTCTCCATCACTCACTCCTTCTCTTCCTCTCTCCATCACTCACTCCTTCTCTTCCTCTCTCCATCACTCACTCCTTCTCTTCCTCTCTCCATCAGTCTCTCCTTCTCTTCCTCTCTCCATCAGTCTCTCCTTCTCTTCCTCTCCATCACTCACTCCTTCTCTTCCTCTCTCCATCACTCTCTCCTTCTCTTCCTCTCTCCATCACTCTCTCCTTCTCTTCCTCTCTCCATCACTCACTCCTTCTCTTCCTCTCTCCATCAGTCTGTCCTTCTCTTCCTCTCTCCATCAGTCTCTCCTTCTCTTCCTCTCCATCAGTCTGTCCTTCTCTTCCTCTCTCCATCAGTCTCTCCTTCTCTTCCTCTCTCCATCAGTCTATCCTTCTCTTCCTCTCTCCATCAGTATCTCCTTCTCTTCCTCTCTCCATCAGTCTCTCCTTCTCTTCCTCTCTCCATCAGTCTATCCTTCTCTTCCTCTCTCCATCACTCACTCCTTCTCTTCCTCTCTCCATCAGTCTATCCTTCTCTTCCTCTCTCCATCACTCACTCCTTCTCTTCCTCTCTCCATCACTCACTCCTTCTCTTCCTCTCTCCATCAGTATCTCCTTCTCTTCCTCTCTCCATCAGTCTCTCATTCTCTTCCTCTCTCATCAGTCTCTCCTTCTCTTCCTCTCTCATCACTCTCTCCTTCTCTTCCTCTCCATCACTGTCCTTCTCTTCCTCTCCATCAGTCTCTCCTTTTCTTCCTCTCTCCACCACTCCCCATGTCATTATTTTCTCTGTGGTTCTGTTTCTCAAATTTGTCTGGGGACTTACCCTAGCAGATGTGCCTTACATTTTAGTTAAATTGATGCTCCCCAACCTTTGTATAATTTCAGCCAGTGATTTTTAAAGTGGTGCTCATGAGCCAAAACGGGTACCCGTTTTTTGTGTACTACGTCATCCATTTCGCATGATATGTTACGTCCTGCAAAATTATTATTATACATTTTTTGTGCAATTCGTATGATATGTTACAAATTAGTTGTGCTTAAGATCTGCATTGTTAAAGGCCCAGTGCAGTCAAAAACGTGATTTCCCTGTGTTTTGTATACATTTCCACACCAGGAGGAAATTGTTAAAATGATGATAATGCCCTTTTAGTGTAAGAGCTGTTTGAAAAGACTGCCTGAAATTTCAACTTGTTTTGGTGGGAGCGAGTTAATTTATCAGGCGGTAAATTAGTTAATAGACCAATAAGAAAGAGAGTTCCAAACCTCTCTGCCAATAACAGCTATTATTATAATTTTTAAAATCTTTTTGTACCCAATTTCGTGATATCAAATTGCGATCCGATTACGTTGTTGTTTCATCGCTGCAACTCCCCAACGGGCTCGGGAGAGACGAAGGTCGAGTCCTGCGTCCTCCGAAACATGACCCGCCAAACTGCACTTCTTAACACACGCCCGCTGAACCCGGGAAGCCAGCCGCACCAATGTGTCGGAGGAAACACCGTCCAGCTGATGACCGAAGTCAGCCTACAGGTACCCGGTCCACCACAATTGAAAACAGTCACAGTAATTTAATTAATTGCGACCCAGAAGTGATTTGATATTGAGAGACAAAAACAGCTGCATTGAACCTTTAACCTTTGTCTTTGTAATGTCTTTAAGTTAACTGTGTGTGTGTGTGTGTGTGTGTGTGTGTGTCATCCCTAAAGGCAAGCTGGGAGATGTGTATTCTCATAAGCCTGAACAGTATCTGCACAGATCTAGGTGTGCCCTTGGCTGGTAAAGTAAACAGTGGATAGCAGTATATAGCAACATGTAAAAGGATACTCAGCCGAAGAGGAGGCCATCCAGAATGTCTCTACAACTTGGTCTTGTATATATTCTAAATGTTGAGGCTTTCAACAAGTGGAATGGGAACAGATGAACCAGAACAGAAGGAGTTGAGCAACAAGTGGAATGGGAACAGATGAACCAGAATAGAAGGAGTTGATCAACAAGTGGAATGGGGAGAGATGAACCAGAACAGAAGAAGTTGATCAACAAGTGGAATGGAGAGAGATGAACCAGGTCTCAACCTACATACAAACTCTATGTTGATGACAATGTTTATAAGACAAAGTTATTTCTCTTTGTATCGCAGGATGTAACTCTTGTGATTGTAATCAAGACTGTGTGTGTGTGTGTGTGTGTGTGTGTGTGTGTGCGCACGCGGGCCTGTGTGTGTGCCATGCATACTTCCTGTATATACCTCTTGCGTAGGTGAATTACACTACGTTTCCTCTGCTTGTACATAGTACTCTGTGTAACATAACAGTTCCCTGACAATGCTATCTCAGAGAAGGGGATATGATAACATTTACCAGTGTGTGCTGGGCCTTGGCATAAACAGCAGGCCCTGTGAATCCAGAGGATAACCAGACTCCTGGGCCTCGCCTGGCTCCGATAACGAGTGGAACTCTTCTCCCAACCTTAACATGCCCTCTTTCTGGATGGATCATGCACTTGACTTGGTCTGAAGACTGGGAATCGTCCTGCCAGTGAAGATGTAATGCCAGGGTTTGCATTGGACATTAAAATGAATGTCCAATTGTCTATTCAACGGTCACCAACTCTGGAGAAAAGCTAGTGAGCTGCGCAGACCATCCACCCGAGCATCTCTGCTATGTTGTAATTACATGATGTCTATTTTATGACTACATTATTATTGTTGTTATTATTATTATGATGTTATTATCAAAAGCAGCTATGACATATGTTCTTCTGTCTTGGGTTCTCTACAGATCTCCGTTTCAGGCCCACCTATGCCCTCAAAGGCTTTCTGGAGGTAAGTGGGTTTCATTAATCATTCAGACTGGCAACCTAAATGCAGCAAGACTACAGTTCCTTACAAGACTCAATTTCCCATGATTCCCAGATGCTGATTAGCCTACGGAACCCTAACGATGGCAGCGGTGAGGGGGCTAGCGTTAAGAGTCACTGGGGCCTCATCCAGGTTCCCCTCCACGTCCGAGACATACCTCAGATGGTAGGGAAAACACTGTGTGGTTGTGTGCGTGTGTGTCTGTTGTAACTGTTAATGCAGTAAAGGTTTGACAATGTTTTTGGACACTTTTGGGTCTGTGTGCTGTGTGTGTGTGTGTGTGTCTGTTGTAACTGTTAATGCAGTAAAGGTTTGACAATGTTTTTGGACACTTTTGGGTCTGTGTGCTGTGTGTGTGTGTGTGTGTGTGCTGTGTGTGTGTGTGTGTGTGTGTGTGTGTCTGTTGTAACTGTTAATGCAGTAAAGGTTTGACAATGTTTTTGGACACTTTTGGGTGTGTGTGTGTGTGTGTGTGTGTGTGTGTGTGTGTGTGTGTGTGTGTGTGTGTGTGTGTGTGTGTGTGTGTCTGTTGTAACTGTTAATGCAGTAAAGGTTTGACAATGTTTTTGGACACTTTTGGGTCTGTGTGCTGTGTGTGTGTGTGTGTGTGTGTGTCGTTCCACAGGCGGTAGGAGAAACTCTTGACCTGACTATGAGAATAGAAAGGTTCAGAACTTTTGTGAAACATCACAGCAAAGTGGACAAAATATTGTAGAAATCCAACCTGGATGGTGTTCAGAGATAGATGGAAGGGGTTGAGTGGAGCTGAAGGATGGGACTGGATGGTGTTCAGAGATAGATGGCAGGGTTGAGTGGAGCTGAAGGATGGGACTGGATGGTGTTCAGAGATAGATGGGAGGGTTGAGTGGAGCTGAAGGATGGGACTGGATGGTGTTCAGAGATAGATGGGAGGGTTGAGTGGAGCTGAAGGATGGGACTGGATGGTGTTCAGAGATAGATGGACGGGGTTGAGTGGAGCTGAAGGATGGGACTGGATGGTGTTCAGAGACAGATGGAAGGGGTTGAGTGGAGCTGAAGGATGGGACTGGATGGTGTTCAGAGACAGATGGAAGGGGTTGAGTGGAGCTGAAGGATGGGACTAAAAACAAACAAAAGATAACTAATGTAAAATATACTGTCTGTGAAATGTATATAGTATGTATGAACTGGAATTGGAAGCCTACGTATTGTTGTCCATTAGTTTACTCCAGTTAGGGAAAGGGTGGTAGGGTTAGGGATAATAAAGTCGGGAAATATTCAGTGCATTCAGAAGGTACTCAGACCTCTTGACTTTTTCCACATTTTGTCACGTTACAGACTTATTCTAAAATGGATTAAATAATCTCCACACAATACCCCATAATGACAAAGCGAAAACAGGTTTTTAATGAATTTTTGCAAATGTATAAAAAATAAATACAGATACCTTATTTACATAAGTATTCAGACCCTTTGCTATGAGACTCTAAATTGATCTCAGGTGCATCCTGTTTCCATTGATCATCCTTGAGATGTTTCTACGACTTGATTGGAGTCCATCTGTGGTAAATTCAATTGATTGGACATGATTTGGAAAGGCACACACCTGTCTATATAAGGTCCCACAGTTGACAGTGAATGTCAGAGCAAAAACAATGCCATGAGGTCGAAGGAATTGTCCGTAGAGACAGGATTGTGTCGAGGCACAGATCTGGGGAAGAGTACCAAACATTTCTGCAGCATTGAAGGTCCCCAAGAATACAGTGGCCTCCATCATTCTTAAATGGAAGAAGTTTGGAACCACCAAGACTCTTCCTAGAGCTGGCCTCCCGGCCAAACTGAGCAATCTGGGGACATGGTCCTTGGTCAGGGAGGTGACCAAAAATCCAATGGTAACTCTGACAGAGCTTTAGAGTTCCTCTGTGGAGATTGGAGAATCTTCCATAAGGACATCCACCTCTGCAGCACTCCACCAATCAGGCCTTTATGGTAGAGTGACCAGACGGAAGCCACTCCTCAGTAAAAGGCAGATGACAGCCCGCTTGGAGTTTGCCAAAAGGCACCTAAAGGACTCTCAGACCATGATAAACAAGATTCTCTGGTCTGATAAAACCAAGATTGAACTCTTTGGCCTGAATGCCAAGCGTCACGTCTGGAGGAAACCTGGCACCATTCCTACAGTGAAGCATGGGGGTGGCAGCATCATGCTGTGGAGATATTTTTCAGCGGCAGGGATTGGGAGACGAGTCAGGATCGAGGAAAAGATGAACGGAGCAATCTACAGAGAGAGATCCTTGATGAAAACCTGCTCCAGAGCCCTCAGGACCTCAGACTGGGGCGAAGGTTCACCTTCCAACAGGACAACAACCCTAAGCGCACAGCCAAGACAACGCTGGAGTGGCTTCGGGACAAGTCTCTGAATGTCCTTGAGTGGCCCAGCCAGAGACCGGACTTGAACACTATTGAACATCTCTGGAGAGACCTGAAAATGGCTGTCTCTAGAGAGACCGAAAAATAGCTGTGCGACGACACTCCCCATCCAACCTGACAGAGTTTGAGAGGATCGGCAGGGAAGAATGAGAGAAACTCTGCAAATACAGGTGTGCCAACCTTGTAGCGTCATACGGAAGAAGACTCAAGGCTGTAATCGCTGCCAAAGGTGCTTCAACAAAGTACTGAGTAAAAGGTCTGAAAAAACGGTTTTAGCTTTGTCATTATGGGGTATTGTGTGTAGATTGATGAGGACAAATGTTTTATACTTTCCAAATGCTCTGTATTTAATTAGTTTCCTTAAAAAACAAACATAACCTCTACCATCTGTGTGTGTGTGTTCATACATTTCTTCTATAATTCATGAGACATCCTATATCCCCTCAGGGCAACAGGAACTATTTGTCTGCATGTTTACATTCATACAGTGCATGTAATGGATGGAGCAGTATAATTTATGACCTACTCGTGGTCCCAGATGGTGTTTAGTATGTTTCAATGATGTTGACTCTATTTTACTGTTTAGTCCCCCCCCCCCCCCATAGAGAGGCCTATTCAGAGCTGAGCCTGACCCCGGGGCAGCTGGGAATTGACGACCAGACACATATCTGCAGTTAATTCTCCACTAACGTGCATTGAGCTAGCGCTCTGTCATGATGAAAATACATACTTTTCGGCTTGTTAACAAAGCTTGAAATGGAGAATTTGGGATCATTTACCGGTAACTCGTATTCCATATCTAGTTGGGAGAACTTATATTTCTACAGTAAATCAATCAATATCATCAGACTTTATTTTTTATCTAGCTAATACATAAATAAAGTTGGATTCAGAAAGAACTGCTCAGTTGATATCTTATCAGTTTGTGTCACTGTTTCGGCCGTCCTTCATCTCTCATACAATATCTGTGTGTCTCAGAAGGATTTAAATAGCAGTGTATTCAGAGCTTTCTGTTTGCAAATCCTTCTGATGCAGTAGTCGGTTCTGGAAACAGATCCACTTCAGGCTGACAAATTATATATTTTGGTTGTCTCTCTCTTTCTGATCACCGGGCAGATTTGTTTGAAAGTGACCGTTCACGCACCGGGAAGAAAGGTAAGATAGATATATATATATATAGATGGTTCATTTTGGGGATTTAATAATGTGTGTCTCTCTTTGTGTTGTTGTAACATAGCCAGTTGGTCCTCTCTGGAACGTGTCTTGCTGACATGAACGTGGGACGTTTGGAGACAACTCACTCACTCACTCACTCACTCACTCACTCACTCACTTACACACACTCACTCACACACATTCACTCACATACACTCACTCACACACTCTCACTCACTCACTCACTCACCCTCACTCACTCACACACTCACTCACACACTCTCACTCACCTACTCTCACTCACTCTCACTCACTCACTCACTCACTCACTCACTAACTCACTCACTTACACACACTCACTTACACACACTCACTCACACACATTCACTTTTACACTCTCACTCACTCACCCTCACTCACTCACACACTCACTTACACACAGTCACTCACACACTCTCACTCACCCACTCACCCACTCACTCACTCACTCACTCACTCACTCACTCACTCACTCTCACACTAACTCACCCTCACTCACTCACTCACTCACTCACTCACTCACTCACTCACTCACTCACACTCACTCCCCTCTCCCTCTCCCTTGGGAAACCCCTAAAGTTATCTCCTACCATAACTAATCCTCTCCTTCACCCTCTCAGGTAGCTTATTCTCTCTTCCACTTGTCCAAATAGGCGAGAGGTTTTACACTCTACGCCGCCCATGTACGCTGTACCTGGCCCGGGGACACATAATAACACAGGGACCCATAGTGTATACATCCCCTTAGTGCCGTCGCAGTCTCTTCTACATGGGTAGGAATGTATTTTAACACTCCAATGGCCAAGTGAGGAGAGAACTCTAAAGGCAGATTAAACAGGAAGAGGAGGGTAGAATGTTTGAGTGTGTTATTGGCTGTAAAACACCTGGACTGAGAGAAGTCAAGGGCCGTGTGTGTTTGGAACCTGTCCTCTCTCTCTGTGTTGTATTGATGTCTGTCCTCTCTCTCTGTGTTGTATTGATGTCTGTCCTCTCTCTCTGTGTTGTATTGATGTCTGTCCTCTCTCTCTGTGTTGTATTGATGTCTGTCCTCCTCTCTCTGTGTGTTGTATTGATGTCTGTCCTCCTCTCTCTGTGTGTTGTATTGATGTCTGTCCTCTCTCTCTGTGTTGTATTGATGTCTGTCCTCTCTCTCTCTGTGTTGTATTGATGTCTGTCCTCTCTCTCTGTGTGTTGTATTGATGTCTGTCCTCTCTCTGTGTTGTATTGATGTCTGTCCTCTCTCTCTCTCTGTGTTGTATTGATGTCTGTCCTCTCTCTGTGTGTTGTATTGATGTCTGTCCTCTCTCTGTGTGTTGTATTGATGTCTGTCCTCTCTCTCTCTGTGTGTTGTATTGATGTCTGTCCTCCTCTCTCTCTGTGTGTTGTATTGATGTCTGTCCTCCTCTCTCTGTGTTGTATTGATGTCTGTCCTCCTCTCTCTCTGTGTTGTATTGATGTCTGTCCTCTCTCTCTGTGTGTTGTATTGATGTCTGTCCTCCTCTCTCTGTGTGTGCTGTTCCAGTGGTGAGTGAGCAGGACAGTGCAGCAGCCCAGCAGTACAGTAGACAGGGGTGTCCTGCCAGCTTACGAGCTGACCTCTGGACTCTCATCTTCATCTCTACCACTGAGCCTAAGGTAACACACATACATACACACACACACACATAAACACACACATAAACACACAAACACACAGACTAACTGGTCAGCAGTGTTTTTGTAAATTGTACGTATCATTATGTCAATGAGAGAATGATGTTGAACCTGCTGTTGGGGTTTTTCCCTCAGTCTGCTTGTGTTTGGTCTGAAGCTGCCAGGTAAACACAGATGCTGTGGTTCCCAAGACCCGTGTTTTCTACCCTCTCGTTCACTCTCTGGACCCTCTTCAGTGGTACAGATTCTTACAGTCACTTTGGCACTCATTTCAGAACCTTGTGGTCATTTTTCAAAACTCTAGACACAAAACTCAAAACGGTCATCACGTGTACCACAGGCTGTCCAATGTTAAAAACATTGCATTGTGTATTTCATAGCTTTAAAGAAACCTTGCACTTGCAGAATCATTGATTCAAATAACTCATTTATCATGAAATACCATAGGAACATTAATTTAGATCATCGTTTTCCTCTACCACGTTCCCCCACACCTCTCAAATGAGGCCCACGACCACCTCTCAGAAGGGGTGCTTGTCCCCTGCCATTCCGTTAACCACCACGTCTTCCTCGTCTTCCTCCCCCCAGTGCTTGACCTCTATTGTGACCTGGATCACCTGTCGGCTCCATGTTATCGCCATGTTGTTGTAGGTGGATACCACTCATTTCACTATATACTCGTACCACAATGTGAAATCAATCATCAGTAACGAGTTGGCAGTATTGAAAAAGCAATTACAAGGGCCTGCATTCATACCCTCACCGGCCACTTTATTAGGTACACCCGCGTGTGAACGCAAATAGCCTGCTCCTTCGAACAGCGAATCATGTGGCTGCCTGCAACTCAATGTATAGAGTATATAGAGTAGAGAACCAAACATTAGAATGGGCAAGATGGGTAATCTAAGCAACTTTGACCGTGGTATGATTGTTGGTGTCACACATGGTGATTCCAGCATCTCAGAAACAGCTGCCTTCCTGGGATTTATACTCACTACAGTCTCTAGAGTTTACAGAGAATGGTGCGACAAACAAAACACATTCAGTGAGCGGCAGTTCTGTGGGCAAAACACCTTGTTAATGAGAGGTGAGAGGAGAATGTCCAGACTCATTCAAGATAACAGAAAGGCCACAAATTCTCAAATAATAGCTGTTTAAAACAGTGGTGTGCAGAAGGGCATCTCTTAACGTACAACACCGTGACTAATTCAGGCTGTTGTGGAGGCAAAAAGGGGTCCTACCCAGTACTAGATAGGTGTACCTAATAAGGTGGCCGGTGAGTGTACAGTAATGTCAAATCTGAAACATGGTCTGGAAAAGTGGTACATGGGACCATAGAAACAGTGTCTGATAAAGAATGATGATGAAATATTACATCCATAGATAATGTGGTCCAATTGGTTCATGTTCCACGGTAATTGGTGTCAATGGATCTCGTTATCCTGAAACTTTCATGATCCAAACATGGAATATTAAGAGTAACGCAACAGTTACAGTTGTATCAATTGATAGTTAGAATGTTGTAATGAAATGAATAGACAGTCATCTCAGATTTAATGTGTTGTTAGGTTCTCATTCTCAGAGTGAAAAAACTGAGCAGACACTATGATAGCTTCACCAAGTTTATTCTTCCAAGAGGATCAACACGGCTGTATTGGACAAAACATGTTTCCACCACCACAAGTATATATATACACCAATTTACGCAGTCCTCCTTCTCTCCAACCCTTACATCTGTTATGGTCCGACAGGAAGAGGAAGTGATGTGTAATAAACCATTCCTTCTCCCTTAAGGTGACCTGACCTAAACCCCCTTGATGCCTAATCCAAAGTTCTCCACCCATATCACCTATAGCACTCCTGTGATTGCCTCCCGTCTACCCAGCACATTCCAAAGCCATCTGGCTCCTATAGATAACCATTAACTTATATATCTAAAAACCAGTCTCTATCACTCCTCAGATACTATAGTCTTACTTCTGATGCAGCATGTCTCTAGGAAAGCGATGTTCCTAGTTTAACCCAGTATCCAATGTTGTGAATTGCATTTTGAAATGGTAAAACTTTGATGTTAAATTGTGTCATTTTGAACAGGTGATTTTAGTTCAATGAACAAATGATCTTAGCTTTATGTGTATTGTATCCAAACAATTGGAAAAAGTGTTAGAGTTTTGATCATAGTTTGTGAGTTTTGTGTCTGGAGTTTTGAAAAATGACATCAAGGTTCCGAAATTGGTGTCGAAGTGATTGTAAAAAACTGTAATGACAGGGGTGGAAAAAGTGCCCAATTGTCATACTTGAGTAAAAGTAAAGATACCTTAATAGAAAATGACTCAAGTAAAAGTGAAAGTCACCCAGTGAAATACTACTTGAGTAAAAGTTTTAAAGTATTTGGTTTTAAATATACTTATGTATCAAAAGTAAATGAGTATATCAAACATTAAGAACACCTGCTCTTTCCATGATAGACTGACCAGGTCAATCCAGGCGAAAGCTATGATCCCTTATTGATGTCACTTGTTAAATTCACTTCAATCAGTGTAGATGAAGGGGTGGAGACAGGTTAAATAAGGATTTTCAAGCCTTGAGACGATTGAGATGTGGATTGTGTACTTTGCGTTCGGAAAGTATTCAGACCCTTTGACTTTTTTTTTACATGTTGTTACGTTACAGCCTTATTCTACAATGGATTAAATAAAACATTTTCCTCATCAATCTACACATGATACCCCATAATGACAAAGAGAAAACTGGTTTTAGACATTTTTGCAAATGTATTAAATATAAAAAACAGAGACCTTATTTAAGTATTCAGACCCTTTGCTATCAGAATCGAAATTGAGTTCAGATGTATCCTGTTTCCATTGATCATCCTTGAGATGTTTCTACAACTTGGGGACAAGTCTCTGAACGTCCTTGAGTGGCTCAGTCAGAGCCCGGACTTGAACTCGATTGAACATCTCTGGAGAGACCTGAATAGCTGTGCAGTGACGCTCCCCATCCAACCTGACAGAGCTTGAGAGGATATGCAGAGAAGAATGGGAGATACAGGTGTGCCAAGCTTGTAGCGTCATGCCCAAGAAGACTGGGGTTATATCCTGCCTGATTGGCCCTGTCCAGGGGTATCGTCGGAAGGGGCCACAGTGTCTCCCGACCCCTCCTGTCTCAGCCTCCAGTAATTATACTGCAATAGTTTGTGTCGGGGGGCTAGGGTCAATCTGTTATATCTGGTGTAATTCTCCTATCTTATCCGGTGTCCTGTGTGAATTTAAGTATGCTCCCTCTAATTCTCTCTCTCTCTTTATGTCTCTCTTTTTCCTTCTCTCTCTCTCTTTCGCTCTCTCTCTTCTCTCTGAGAACCTGAGCCCTAGGACCATGCCTCAGGACTACCTGGCCTGATGACTCCTTGCTGTCCCCAGTCTACCTGGTTGTGCTGCTGCTCCAGTTTCAACTGTTCTGCCTGCGGCTATTGAACCCTGACCTGTTCACCAGACATGCTACCTTGTCCCAGACCTGCTGTTTTCGACTCTCTATCTCTCTACCGCACCTGCAGTATCTAATTCTGAATGATCGGCTATGAAAAGCCAACTGACATTTACTCCTGAGGTGCTGACCTGTTGCACCCTCTACAACCACTGTGATTATTATTATTTGACCCTGCTAGTCATCTATGAACGTTTGAACATCTTGGCCTGTTATACATGTACTGTTATAATCTCCACCCAGCACAGCTAGAAGAGGACTGGCCACCCCTCAGAGCCTGGTTCCTCACTAGGTTTTTTCCTAGATTCCTGCCTTTCTAGGGAGTTTTTCCTAGCCACCGTGCTTCTACACCTGCATTGCTTGCTGTTTGGGGTTTTAGGCTGTGTTTCTGTACAGCCCTTTGTGACATCAGCTGATGTAAAAAGGGCTATATAAATATATTTGATTGATTGACTCAAGGCTGTAAATGCTGCCAAAGGGGCTTCAACAAAGGACTGAGTAAAGGGTCTGAATACTTATGTGAATGTGATATTTCAGTTTTTATTTTTAATACATTTGCAAAAATGTCCAAAAACCTCTTTTAGTTTTGTCATTACGGGGGTATTGTGTGTAGATTGATGAGGGGTAAAAAGCAATTTAATCAATTTTAGAATAAGGCTGTAACGTAACAAAATGTGGAAAAAGTCAAGGGGTCTGAATACTTTCCGAATGTACTGTACGTGTGCCATTCAGAGGGTAAATGGGCAAGACAAAATATTTAAGTGCCTTTGAACTGGGTATGGTAGTAGGTGCCAGGCTCACTGTTTGTGTCAAGAACTGTATATCAAGAACTATGTATCACCCAAAGGACATCCAGCCATCCTGACACAACTGAGGGAAGCTTTGGAGTCAACATGGACCAGCATCCCTGTGGAACGCTTTCGACACCTTATAGAGTCCATGCCCCGATGCATTGAGGCTGTTCTGAGGGCAAAAGGAAGGTGTTCCTAATGTTTGGTATACTCAGTGTATGTCAGTTATACGTGTGTGTGTGTATGTGTGTGTGTGTGTATGTGTGTGTGTGTGTATGTGTATGTGTGTGTGTGTGTGTGTGTGTGTGTGTGTGTGTGTGTGTGTGTGTGTGTGTGTGTGTGTGTCTATACTTCAGAATCAAAAGTAATAGTATAAATATTTTGCATTCTGATAGAGAGGACCTGTTTTAGGGGGCCATTCTGATAGAGAGGAACTGTTTTAGGGGGTCATTCTGGTAGAGAGGAACTGTTTTAGGGGGTCATTCTGGTAGAGAGGAACTGTTTTAGGGGGTCATTCTGGTAGAGAGGAACTGTTTTAGGGGGTCATTCTGGTAGAGAGGAACTGTTTTAGGGGGTCATTCTGGTAGAGAGGACCTGTTTTAGGGGGTCATTCTGATAGAGAGGAACTGTTTTAGGGGGTCATTCTGGTAGAGAGGAACTGTTTTAGGGGGTCATTCTGGTAGAGAGGACCTGTTTTAGGGGGTCATTCTGGTAGAGAGGACCTGTTTTAGGGGGCCATTCTGGTAGAGAGGACCTGTTTTAGGGGGCCATTCTGGTAGAGAGGACCTGTTTTAGGGGGCCATTCTGGTAGAGAGGAACTGTTTTAGGGGGTCATTCTGGTAGAGAGGAACTGTTTTAGGGGGCCATTCTGGTCATTACATCTACAAAATATGTGTACCCGACCAATACATTTGCTTTGATTTGACACACACACATTCCACTTTTGACATTATGGGTTATTGTGTGTCGGCCCGGGGGACACAAAATCTAAATTGAGTAAATGTTTAATTCAGGCTGTAACACAACAAAATGTGGAAAAAGTCAAGGGGCGTGAATAGTTTCTGTTTATAGGTTCTAATATGTTTATGAACGTTACCACCTACGTGGCTTCCAAATAGGCTCTCCAGTAAAACAGAGAGTAAGGGTTGCATGCATCCATAGTTTGGAAGCTGATTGAACCGTCCTTCCGTAGACCCTAGAGAATGTTTCACACACTTTACATGTAGATATGCACATACATCTTTCATTATACTGAACGCCATAGGCCTAGTTCACCGGACAGGTTTCTACAGTTGGATGCCATCCCTTGGCCATAATAAATTAGCTTGGCTTGTGTTTACCCCATCCCGCCGTAACTCGTCCCGGGGCGCTGTGACCGCCAACGTAATCAAAACGGGTGCGATTTAGCAAAGTTAGCTCAAACAAGAGGGCCAGCTCCCTGTGTGGCAAATGGCTTTGCCCCCCCCCCCCCCCCCCCCCCGTGTTTGTATAACCCAGGGGAAGGACCTCCGCCTTGCCGCAGGCCCGATCAAACAAGGTCCCTGCCGTAGCAAGATTGATCCTCGATGAGATTATAGGGGTCCAGAGGAGGTCTGGAGAGTATCCCCTTCACCAGGTTTGACAGTAGGATAAACAGAGTTACGTTCAGGACAGGAGAGAAAGCAATCCGCTACCCATACTCTCTGTGTACCACTGTCTGACGTCTAGTGTGACATGGAGCTTTTGTAT
This sequence comes from Salvelinus fontinalis, assembly GCF_029448725.1. NCBI lineage: Eukaryota > Metazoa > Chordata > Actinopteri > Salmoniformes > Salmonidae > Salvelinus > Salvelinus fontinalis. Next base: position 49,417,174 of record NC_074675.1, read on the forward strand.
GACATAGAAGGACACTCGGGATATCGTGTCAATGCACAGAGCTTTATGCTACTAGAGTATAACCTAGACGTCTTCAAGGACAGCCTCCAGGTTGTATTAACCAATCACCACCATCCTCTTACACAGAACACGCCCACTATGTCCCAGATATCAACCATCCATCAAATCTCCTTCCCAGTGGGTGACACACTGTTGCCTGCATGCATCCCCCAGTCCTTCGTGTTGGTAAGGGTAATTGTCGTCTAGCGCAGACAGGCTAATGGATGGACGCCTTTAAGGGTCCTCGCCCAAGAGACAGGGCTTTTCACGGGGTGATGGATGGAGGTGGTGGTGGGCGGCCATTCCTCACCCACTATGGATGGCATAGCCTCCTTATGTACAGTCTCTTAAAGCTGGTTTGAGGCACAGAGGCAGCTGTATGTATACTCAATGTCCCTAAGGTAAATCAAGCATGACAAAGCAGTTAAGTTGGAATGTCAAGGGCTGAAACTATTTGTTGTGGATATATTTGCCATCTCATCTAAAGGACCGGGAGGAAAGTTCATGTGAATGTTAAGTTTCAGTTACAAAAAAATTTTTTTTTAGTTACAAATAAATTATATTGCTAAATATCTTAATTAGTCTGTGAATGGAAATTAGCCTCATATCTAAGACAGTGAAATAAGATAGTTATTTGTTAATGTTTTAAAGGAAATGTTAATGTCTCAAATTGACGATATCCAGAGAATTTAAAATGTCATATTTGTGTTTTGAATATGTCTGGGAAGCCCTACTTTTTGACTCGGACGAGAAACCCGAACCCCATCTCAACTTTCCTCCCCACCGTTCTCTCATTTCCAAAAGTGCTTGAAGTCTGTCAGAGTTGAAGTTGTATTCCTTTTTTCCTCCCTGTCTTCTGTCCCCTCGGTCTTTTATGATAGCTCATCTCAGACCGGAGACATGTCTGATGTTAACTATGTGGAGAGAAGTGTCAAAGTACTTCCCGTTGCAGTAACCTCGTCTCCTTGTCTGAATAAATCACTGTCAGGTCAATGTCAACGAGCACATAAATAACAAAATACACAAGGTGATTTAGGGACATCAGCCAGTAGGCTTTCTTAAGTAGATTCAGATAGATTATTGTATTATAAGAGGGAAAACATGGAATGAATGCTGCCATCTTGAATTCAGTGGGGGCTGCTGAGGGGAGGACGGCTCATAATAATGGCTGGAATGGAGTACATGGAACGGCATCAAACACATAGAAACCATAGAAACCATGTGTTTGATGTGTTTGCTACTGTTTTTTGTCTTCTCATCATCAGATATGTAAAAAGAAAAATGTATATTTAAGTTACAAAAACATAAATGCAGCATGTAAAGTGTTGGTTCCATGTTTCATGAGGTGAAATAAAAGTTTTGTGCACAAATGTGTTTACATTCCTGTTAGTGAACATTTATCCTTTTCCACGATAATCAATCCACCTGACAGGTGTGGCATATCAAGAAGCTGATTAAACAACAGGTGCACCATGTGCTGGGGACAACAAAAGGCCACTCTAAAATGTGACCGACCTGCTCGATTAGGTCTTATGTAGCAACATTTGAAATTGTGTTTTTTACATTGGATAAAAGTAGAGACTCAGAGCTAGAAAATGTTATATCATACACCACAGTTGAGGAACAATGGCAAAGTAATTCTGCTTTGAAAGTTGATTAACTTGTAACCCCACTTTTGAGAAAATGGCGCTTGAATGTTTTGGTACTACTACTGGAGAGCCCTTCTTTGTCTACACCCATTCAGCATGGTTCACACCCTCTTAAGCCTTAGCCCCACCCATCTCTGAAGCCTAAGCCCCACCCATCTCTTTAAGGGTTCACATGCATGACATCAGCAGCTTGGTGGTCAAAAATAGCATAACTGGTGTATTTTAACACCAATAAACCCATCCGTTTGAACATGAATTTAATATATATCATTCTAGCAAACCAGGCAACTTAAAGTAACTTAAATTTTTGTTTTGTTTGTTTCTAGCTCGTTAGCTAGCTAGCTAAGGTTAAGTCGTTAATCCCAACTCATAATGTTACGTTACTGACTTTACTGTCCCCATGGGGAAATTTTGTTGCAGTGTCATGTACACGTTTAATGTGGTGTTTAAATACAAAATAAATTGACAATACAACTTTCATAACAGTTACATACCAATAAAAAGAGACTAGCCTGCTGACCTTACTGGGTCAATAGGAACATTAGCCTGCTGGCCTTACTGGGTCGACAGGAACATTAGCCCAAGATATTTAGGAGGGATATCACACCTTACTACCCTGCATTAATCTGCAGGTAGCTAACCAACTAGATACAATGTTAGCTAGCTAGCTAACATTATGTATTAACTAGCAATGTAAATGGCTCTGAGATATGAATAATATTACTACACAGATCATACACGTAACGTTAGCTAGCGAGCCAGCCAGCTAACATTAGCTAGCTAAATTGCAACAATTAAAAAAAAAATATATATATATAATCTTTATTTAACTAGGCAAGTCGACTTTCTGACAAAATTAGAAACGTATAATATCTGAAAATGTAGCTAGCTCGACTCTCTTACCGGTATACATGGATGGACTCTTCTCCCTCTCTGTCACGGATGCCATGGTTGCCCTTAGTTTGAAGATGTAATCCGGAGACAGGTGTTTTATACAACCTCCTTCTGTGTGTTCTCTTTTCGACTCCCTCTGCATATTTGCAATCAAACGCCATCTCCTTAGCTATCATACTCTGCTTCCACCGGCATTCCACTGATTTCAAAACTTGGTTCTCCAGAAAGCTGAAAGCAACACGTTTGCAGTTATTTGTGATATATTTCAAAAAGCAGCGTTAGAAAGTATGACCTACACATACTGAGCAGCCCTTTGTTATAGACAGAAGCGCGCTACATGGCAGACCAATCCGAACTCATCTCTTGGCATGTCCAGCCCATCCAATCATAACTAGAGGGAAGGTTCCTTCCTTTTTCTGTGGCTAAACCAATTAGGCTCGTAATTTAACAATTGTATTCGTATTTACAGATGGCATACAAGCTTGGTATTAAGGCACATGGAAGTTCACGTTCCAGAAGACTTTTCTGCCAAAAAACGCATTTTGATAAAAAAAATACATGTTTACGTTCAAATGCCTCCCCTGTGAAGTAGTGACGCTTGAGCGTGACATACGCCTAGTTTCCTGAAACGAGTCACAAATGTGCAGTTTAGTCACACAACACAATGCCATAGATGTCTCAAGTTTTGAGGGAGCATGAAATTGGCATGCTGACTGCAGGATTGTCCACCAGATCTGTTGCCAGATAATTTAATGTTAATTTCTCTACCATAAGCCGCCTCCAACGTTGTTTTAGAGAATTTGGCAGTACGTTCAACCGTCCACACAAACGCAAACCATGTCAGGACCTCCACATCCGGCTTCTTCACCTGTGGGATCGTCTGAGACCAGCCACACGGACAGCTGATAAAACTGAGGTGTTTTTCTGTCTGTGGGGAAACACTCATTCTGATTGGCTGGTTCTGCCTCCCCAGTGGGAGGGCCTGGCTCCCAAGTAGGTGAGCCTATGCCCTCCATGGCTCACCCATGGCTGCGCCCCTGTCCAGTCGTGAAATCCATAGATTAGGGCCGAATGAATTTATTTCAATTGACTGATTTCCTTATATAAACTGTAACTCATTAAAATTGTATGTGTCAGATATTTATTTCTTCTGGATTTGAAAATAACTCAAAATAATGATGACTACAACTTTGTGTTTGAAGGTTTCCTGTATCTGGTGAGGGTGACAAATTTTCCCTCTTTCATTTCTCTCTCTCTTTCTCTCTCTCCCTCTCTTTCTCTCTCTCTATCTTGCTCTCCCTGTCTCTCTCACACTTTACTCTTTCTCTGCTTCCCTCTTTCTCTCTATCAACCACTCAGCAGTATGACTCTATAACATTACCATGTTTTTGTAACACTAGACATAAGTAAACACATCCATACAGTAGCTGGAGTGTTATCTATGTAGGGAGTGTTAGAGCGTATACATAATGGTTATAATAATAACATGGGCATGTATATTAATACCACTAGACTAAACTACTCCCTCTCCTACATACACAACCTTCCATTCTAACACATACAGTTTTAGAAAAAAGGGCTCTAAATGGGTTCTACGGCTGTCTCCACAGGAGAACCCTTTTGGGTTCCATGTAGAACCCTCTGGAAAGGGTTCCACATGGAACCCAAAATAGTTCTACTTGGAGCCAAAAGGGTTTTACCTGGAACCAAAAAGGGTTCTTCAAAGGGTCCCCTATGGGTACTGCCAAAGAACACTTTTAAGTTCTATTTTACAAAAAAAAAAATCTGAGTGTATAGTTACACACACAATTGTACAGATGTAGGATCTTAATTTGAGCCAGTTTACTACAACAGGATTTGTTTGTTTCAGTGAAAGATAGTAACTATTTTGCCAAATCTTGCGAGCGGTTTACTGAGTGGCGGTGGCACGAAAGGTTACGCCATCTGTATGGCGGCTTATCAGCTCGGCCCAAGTGTGACCCGATAAACCACAACATCATCAGTATTTGTTGAAGTACTCTGCCAACATGCGGCACAGGTCTGGGTCTACTCACAAAAGAGGCAGTACATCAGAGACACAATTTCATTTTATGCGCAATTAAGAGTTGAACTGCACTCCAATGTGGGAAATTCCACATCCGATTTTACTAACTGGAATTGACCCCAGCTCAGCCGTTCAAACACAGGCCCCATCTGCCATGACTCAACAATGTTAACTGAGAAAATCGATTGATAAATTATTTTGGGGGATTGTGCGGTTGATTGAGCGCCTGTATATTTTTCTGAACATAATGAAACATAATCATTATTTAGTGGGTCTAAGTAATTGAAATGCATTCCCAATCGGAAAGAGAAGATGAAACTACCATCTAAAATCTCCTCTCATGTTGTCGTTTGAAGAACCGAGTTGGCACTTGAGTTTCTGGTATTTTCCCAGTGATTTCTCCTCAGTAGATCTTGGAATGCTAGAGCAAGGCTATGCAGACCTTTTAAAAAATACTTTCTCCTTGAGCAAAATGAAGAAACTCAGAGTAATTTGCCACTGATCAAATAGCATATTAATGTGTATCAGGTAAGCGGAAGTACAAATGTGAATGTGCATGTGTGGCTGTATACTCTGTGTGTGTGTGTGTGTGTATACTTTGTGTGTGTGTATACTTTGTGTGTGTGTGTGTATTTGTGTGTGTGTGTGTATACTTTGTGTGTGTGTGTGTGTGTATTTGTATAGTTGCTGCTATGTTTTTTTGAAGACACTGCTTAGCAGTGTTGTAGCTAAGGAGCACCTAAGCTACAACAGTGCCAGGTGTCATCCCATTCCATGGTTTCTCAATGTTTGGTACGTGTGTTTTCTACCTTCTATATCATGATACCAGCTGAAATCAGAGAGAGAAAGACAGGCTGAGAGAGAGAGAGAGGCTGAGAGAAGGACAGGCTGAGAGAGAGACAGGCTGAGAGAGAGACACGCTGAGAGAGAGACAGGCTGAGAGAGGGACAGGCTGAGAGAGAGACAAGCTGAGAGAGAGACAGGCTGAGAGAGAGACAGGCTGAGAGAGACAGGCTGAGAGAGGGACAGGCTGAGAGACAGACAAGCTGAGAGAGAGACAAGCTGAGAGAGGGACAGGCTGAGAGAGAGACAGGCTGAGAGAGGGACAGGCTGAGAGAGAGACAGGCTGAGAGAGAGAGACAAGCTGAGAGAGGGACAGGCTGAGAGACAGACAGGCTGAGAGACAGACAGGCTGAGAGAGAGACAGGCTGAGAGAGAGACAAGCTGAGAGAGGGACAGGCTGAGAGAGAGACAGGCTGAGAGAGAGACAGGCTGAGAGTGAAAGAGTGATGCACAAAGTGATCATCATAGAGAAAGAGAGAGAATTGAATTGAAATTGAGAGAGAGCGAGGTGGAGATGGAGAGGGAAGGAGAGAAATTAAAGAGGGAAAATAAGAGTTGACAGTTGTCTCTCTCTTCTCTGTTCATACTTTTGTTTCTATGGTATATGTGTTTATGTATTCACTAAAATATGTTGTCTTGGTTGGTTAAGTGTATGGTTAACTGTGTTAGTATGGTTCAGTGTGTGTGTGTGTGTGTGTGTGTGTGTGTGTGTGTGTGTGTGTGTGTGTGTGTGTGTGTGTGTGTGTGTGTGTGTGTGTGTGTGTGTGTGTGTGTGGTGTGTGTCTCTGTGCCTCAAGTTTGAGATGCTGCTACAGATCCAGCCGTGGGCACACACACACACACACCAACCTTCATAAAACTCTTTCGAAATGTGGCAGTATTTTAAGCAATGCTTCCATCTAGTGGCAAAATACCGCAAACAAGTTATTTTGGGGCTTTTTGGAAATGAATGTGGCTTCATATAAAATATAATGTTCTTTGTCACATGCTTGGTAAACAACAGGTGTAGACTAACAGTCACATGCTTCGTAAACAACAGGTGTAGACTAACAGTCACATGCTTCGTAAACAACAGGTGTAGACTAACAGTCACATGCTTGGTAAACAACAGGTGTAGACTAACAGTCACATGCTTCGTAAACAACAGGTGTAGACTAACAGTCACATGCTTGGTAAACAACAGGTGTAGACTAACAGTCACATGCTTCGTAAACAACAGGTGTAGACTAACAGTCACATGCTTGGTAAACAACAGGTGTAGACTAACAGTCACATGCTTCGTAAACAACAGGTGTAGACTAACAGTCACATGCTTGGTAAACAACAGGTGTAGACTAACAGTGAAATGCTTACTTACGGAACCTTTTTCAACAATGCAGAGATTAAGATAAAAAAAATATTTGAAATAGTGACACGAGGAATAAATACACCGTAAATAACGAATAACGAGTAAAAATAACATGGCTTTAAGTCAAGTCAAGTCTATTTGTCATATGCACAGAATGCGCATGGTACACAGTACAATGAAATGCTTACCTGCACGTTCACCCACGACGATGTGAATAATAAAGGAATAATAAAATAAGCTCAATGGAATAAAATTACACTAATTTGCAGGAATAAAGATACGGAGAAGGCACTCAAATGTACAGTAGGTTTACAGTAGGGTTTTCACACGTGCAGAGGAGGGGGAGAGGGGAGCAAAGTGTTGAGCTGTAATAAATGGTGCAATAATAGTATGGTCAGTTTGCCGCATTCTACGCGAGAAAATAATATTAATCTCAAGGCCCTTTCAAACTGCAAGTTCCCCACAGGGAGAGAAACACGGCCTGTCATTGTACCACATTCTTAAGAATGCAATCGTGGGAAAACACACCTCTGGAAGCAGCTGATGGCCACTGTTAAAAGAAGGAGGAGCACAGAGCTTTTTAGGGTCACAACACTTATTTAACTAGCAACAAGACAATGTTTAGAGTTTGCGATCTAGCTAATGATTGGCCCAATGAGGTAAATGCAGATAGCAACCGCCAGTCTATTTATAGCCACTCTACTGCATCAGTTGGGTTAACGATGATGCTTTTTGCTCAATAGCACACCTGCCTGATAATATGGACCAATATGCTTCTACACCTGCATTCTAGCTGTTTGGGGTTTTAGGCTGGGTCTCTGTACAGCACTTTGAGATATTAGCTGATGTACGAAGGGCTATATAAAATTAAAATAAACTTGATTGATATGTTATTGGGCTCATTTCTGGAGGGGGAAATTATATTTTAGATGTCCTTTTAAAATGTCACCAGAATTGACCTTCTCACAGTCATTCTCCCCAAAGAAATTGTAGGTCCCTCCACGACCTGTAAAATTCTGTGATATGTACTGTTGTCAGTACAGCGCCTTCAGAAAGTATTCACACCCCTTGACTTTTTCCACATGTTGTTGTTGTTACAGCCTGAATTGAAAATGGATTCAATTGAGATTGTTTTGTCACTTGCCTACACAGAATAACCCCATAATGTCAAAGTGAAATTATGTTTTTAGATTTTCTTTTTACAAATGAATTAAAAATTAAAAGCTGAAATGTCTTCAGTCAATACGTATTCAACCCCTTTTATTATGGCAAACCTAAATAAGTTCAAGAGTAAACATTTGCTTAAAAAATCACATAATAAGTTGCAAGGACTCCCTCTGTGTACAATAATAGTGTTTAACATGATTGTTGAATGACTACCTCATCTCTGTACACCACACTGTAAGGTCCCTCAGTCGAGCAGTGAATTTCAAACACAAATTCAACCACAAAGACCAGGGAGGTTTTCTAAAGCCTTGCAAAAAAGGGCACCTATTGGTAGATGGGTATATAAAAAAAGACATTCAATATTTTTTCGAGCATGGTGAAGTTATTAATTACGCTTTGGATGGTGTATATTAATACACCCAGTCACTACAACGATATAGGCGTCCTTCCTAACTCAGTTTCCGGAGAGGAAGGCAACTGCTCAGGGATTTCACCATGAGGCCAATTGTCACGTTCGTCGTTTGGATGAAGAGAGGAGGACCAAGGTGCAGCGTGATAGTAATACATTCTTCTATTTATTTACCGAAACGAAGAACACTTGACAAACTATACAAAAAAAACGACCGTGAAGCTATATACGAAAAGTGCAGACACAGGCAACTTACACATAGACAATAACCCACGAAATCCCTAAAGAATATGGCTGCCTAAATATGGTTCCCAATCAGAGACAATGATAAACAACTGCCTCTAATTGAGAACCAATCTAGGCAACCATAGACATACAAACACCTAGACTAGAAAACACCCCATAAACATACAAAACCCCTAGACAAGACGAAACGCATAAATCCTCCATGTCACACCCTGACCTAATCAAAATAATAAAGAAAACAAAGATAACTAAGGCCAGGGCGTAACACCAATGGTGACTTTAAAACAGTTACAAAGTTTAATGGCTGTGGTAGGAGAAAACTGAGGATGGATCAACAACATTGTAGTTACTCCACAATACTAAACTAGTTGACAGAGTGTAAAGAAGGAAGCCTGTACAAAATATTCCAAAACATTCATTCTGTTTGTAAATAAATGTGACAAAGAAATTAACTTTTTGTCCTGAATACAAAGTGTTATGTTTGGGGCAAATCCAGTAGACACATTACTGAGTACCACTCTCCATTTTTTCAAGCAAAATTACGGCTGCATCATGTTATGGGTATGCTTGTAAACGTTATGGACTGGGGAGTTTTTGAGGATAAAAAGAAACGGAATGGAGCTAAGCACAGGCAAAATCCTAGAGGAAAACCTGGTTCTGTCTGCTTTCCAGCAGACACTGGGAGATTAATTCACCGTTCAGCAGGACAATAACCTAAAACACAAGGCCAAATCTACACTGGAGCTGCTTACCAAAAGACACTGAATGTTCAAAGTGGCCGAATTAAAGTTTTGACTTAAATCTACTTGAAAATGTATGGTAAGACCTGAAAATAATTGTCTAGCAATGATCAACAACCAATTTAACAAAGCTTGAAGAATTTTGAAAAGAATAATGGGGAAATGTTGCACAATCCTGGTGTGGAAAACTCTTAGAGACTTACCCAGAAACACTCCCAGCTTTAATTGCTGCCAAAGGTGCTTCTACAAAAGTATGGACTCAGGGGTATGAATCCTCAATAAATGAGCAAACATTAAAAAAAACTTTTTTTTATGGGGTATGTGTAGATGGGTCATTTTATTCAGGCTGTAACACAACACAATGTGGAATAAGTCCAAGGGTGTGAATACTTTCTGAAGGCTCTCTATATAGTGTTTAGGCTAGTGTATTATGTCACATCGGGGCTATCTAGGCAAACGGCTTTGTGAGTGTTCACTCTTGAGAGTTTTCCTCACGTCTGCCTCGGAGAGCGAAATCACATGGTCGTCCAGAGCAACGAGAGTCTTCCAGGTTAGTTCAGTGTTGTCCGCCTCGAAGCATAACATGTATTATGCTTGTCTGGGAGCGCAGCCTCGATGGACATCACACGGCTGGATTTTCCTCTGCAGTCCGTAACAGCCGGTAATCCTTGCCACATGCGCCACACGTCTTCGTTGTCATACTGTGATTCCAGTTTGAGTCTATATTTTATTTGATCTTTTGGTGTCCCTAATGGATTTTCGGAGCTCGCGCCTGCTTGCCTCGTACACATCAAGGTCACCGGTGATGAATGCTGCAGTACGGGCCGTCAGCGCGGATCTCACTGTTAATCCAGGGTTTTTAATTGGGGTATGTCCGGATTGTTATTGTAAATTCAACATCATCAACACATTTCCTGATGAAACCTGTGACTGATGATGTCTAATCCATTGATGCTAAAGGATGAGTCCTGGGTGGATGAGTCTTTGAACATATTCCAATCAATACCATCAAAGCAATCCTGCAGCATTGAGTCCACCTCCTCCAGTCAGCGCCTCACTATTCTCTCTGATGCTTGGTCCTTTTGAGTAGCTGTTTGTAGGCGTGGAGTAGGAACAGAGATGTGTGATCTGATTGGCCGAAGTGGGGGTGGAGGATTGTTGCGGATGTTTATGTAAACATGGTCTAGTACACGTAGCTCTCGTGTGGGACAGGAGACATGCTTATGATATTTTGGAAGGACTCGTTTTAGGTTTGCCTAGATTAAATATCCTGCGATGATAAAGACTGCTTCTGGGTGAGAGGATTCTTGCTGGCTAATGGTCTCATACAGTCCGCTGAGTACCACCGTGGTGTTGGCTTGTGGCGGTATGTAAACATTGGTGTTGATAACAGACGTGAATTCCCGCGGCAGATAGTAGGGCCGGCATTTTAACATCCGAAACTCCAGTTTGCGTGAGCAGGAGCTTGGGATGACTTCTACATCATTACACCAAGAAGAGAAAGCTCCTCCCCCTTACTCTTGCCATAGGCCGCTGTTCGATCCATGAGAAAAATGGAGAACCCATCTTTCGGTGTAGTTTCCGTCAGCCATGTTAACTTGAAGACAAAAACACAGCATTCCTTGATGTCTCGTTGTGATATTAGCCGCACTCTGAGTTCGTCTACTTTATTATCCCGTGATCGGACATTAGCCAGAATAATACCAGGAAGAGAAGGATGTTTTGCCTGACATTTCAGCCTCGCTCAGAAGCCTGCTTTTCTTTCTCTTCTTAGCTGGCGCTTGCTTCGGTCGTCTCGATCGCGTGATCACATAACAGTTAAACCCTTTGTACAGGGCACTTGCTTTGGTCGCCTCGATCGCGTGATCACATAACAGTTAAACCCTTTGTACAGGGCACTTGCTTTGGTCGCCTCGATCGTGTGATCACATAACAGTTAAACCCTTTGTACAGGGCACTTGCTTCGGTCGCCTCGATCGCGTGATCACATAGCAGTTAAGCCCTTTGTACAGGGCACTTGCTTCGGTCGCCTCGATCGTGTGATCCAGATGGCCAGAAGAGTTTGGTGGTTGTAGGAAATTTGAACAAAAGCGTCTTAACGTAGAAATACACATGAAATAGCCAAGTGGAGCGGGAGCCGGCATCATACGTTTAAATATGGAGGAATCCAATTGGTTGTCTTTCATTCAGATATAAAAGGTGCATGTGCAAATATACAGCACATTTGGACCCAGAAGATGGTACATGAAAGCACGATGCAACAGTGTCTAACTATTGTGTGGTTGTAAACGTACCCTCAGGTTGCGTATTGGTTTCAAGTGGATGGTGAGGGCGTTTTCTGGGTACCTCTCCACTGACCGGCTTCTACTGCAGTGGGACCGAATCCTGGGTTATGATTCACTGGAGATAGCTGCAGGTATGGCAGCCCTCATAGAGATATGTAGGCACATATTAATAACACAATACACTTTGTGACAGTGCATTCTAGTGTTAAAAGTTAGTTCACTAGTTGCTACATAATTATTTAGATGTGTGTTATATAAAGGGCTGCATTGATGCTTAAGTGTAGTGAGGGCAATGCCCCTCTCTCCTCTCTCCCTCTTTGGCCTCAGCTGAGGTGAGTGTGCCTTTCACTGATGAGGAGAGGGGGTGAGAGGGGGTAGGAGGGGGTGAGAGGGGGTGGGTGACTCTCTGGTTCCAGCTCGGTCCGCTTACCACCCACCTACTGGGACGCAAGCAGCCCCCCCCCCCCCCCCCCTCCCTCTCCTTCTCTCACACACGCGTGCGCACAGACACACACACACTGGCCTCCACTCTGGCCCGGGGTGACTCAAATAGCCCCAGACTCCCAACCAGCACCAGTAACCCAGTCTTCTGCATGCACATGCCCTAAAAACGCTGAGTGGTCATTTCAAACCTCCCGCCCCTCAACACCCTGCTGCCCGCCCTATCCCCCAATAGCCCTGAAATGCTCACGGGTCTGTACACAGGTTGTGTGTGTGTGTGTCTATGAGTGTGCATATGAGAGAGCGAGAGAGAGAGAGAGAGAGAGAGAGAGAGAGAGAGAGAGAGAGAGAGAGAGAGAGAGAGGTGACATTTTATTTTTTACAGACGACACGAAAACAGACAAAGAACACATGTATTGAGCATTACTAAGATCCCAATCTGTACGAACCATGAACCCACTTAAGACAGACCTTACACTGTTTCCACATTAGACTGACAGCCATAGTAAACCTTAAACCAGGTGAACCTCCCACTGTCCTTTCTTGCCTCCCCCCTCCAGAATGTGACACACAGGCATCAGGTTGACCTAATGCTAAGATGCTGGCCCACAGTATTTCCTTGCTCATTTACCACCTGATCCACTGGAGAAGGTATCATAACATGGCTTCTTATTTTTAGAGTCAGAGCCGAGGGCCTGAAATATTAGACCCTTTCTGTAAATCCCAAAAGGCCAGGGCGGGGGAACGGCACATTCCCTGCATGAAGCATGCCAAAAGGCAATCTGCAGCACAATAGTGTTTTTAAAAATTTGCCCCTAAAAAGAGTTTCTGGAGAGACTTTATTACATGGAACTTTTTCACTGGTTGGTTTGTGTGAGTCTGCTGTTGGTGTCTGTGTTTTGACAAAATGGCCGCTGACTGACTTGTGTTCTCTTTGACGACCACCCTCACCACAGGCCGTCCTCGCCGACCTTTCAACTATGAAGGTCATGCCCCTCATCCAGATCTTTCTGTTCTACACTGTCATCTGAAGACCTGTGTGTGTGTATGTGTGTCTGTGTGTGTGTGTGTGGGGGGGGGGGGGGGGGATGTTTCCATGCCAACGCCAGCGATCATCCGTCAGTCAGAGATGCCAACCACACCTTGTATGAAAAGGCAAAAGAAAGACCTCTGAAACCGTGTATATTCATCCTGCCATATTACTTTGACTGTGTCAAAGTTGCATGTCCTTGCATTTCTGCATGCTACAGAAATAGTTATTGACATGAATCATATTATTAGATATATTATACAGTATGTAAGTCTAGCCCTCAGATAAGCTAAGCTAACCTAACCTCCTTAAGCTATGCCCTCTAAGTAAGATGATACATACAGTATGCCAAATTCTTGGAAGCAGCTTGAGGAGTCCAATGAAAGATGGATTGCATGGACCAGTATTGTATTGGGTTGTAATTGGCATTGTGAGAGAGGACAGTGGTAGCTATCTACAGTGTGACCAGCGATAAGTGTTAATGAAACACTGATAAGTGTTTAAATGGGGTCTTAAAAGTCCTATTTTAGTGAAGCGCACCCTACAATAATAATCCTGTGTTAGGAACAGATCGGAAGCTGCCGTGTGCTGGTTAACTCAAACGGATTATATCAGTTCATTATCTAGGTCTTAATTAATCATCTTAATAATTAATAGGTCTTAATTCATCATTCTTAAACTAATATTATGTTTGTTTTTAATGTGCAAGATATTATAATAAGACATGACTTGTGTTTATAAGTATTACAATACTGTGAGTTTTTGTCTCAGTATTGTTTTATACATAAAACAATTATGTTGTAAAAAATGTTTTATGGGTTTCTTGAATTATTGCATTCACATTCTATATTTAAGCAATAAGGCACGAGGGGGTGTGGTATATTGGCCAATATACCACAGCTAAGGGCTGTTCTTAAGCACGACGCAAAGCGGAGTGCCTGGACACAGCCCTTAGCCGTGGTATATTGGCATTATACCACAAACCCCCGAGGTGCCTTACTGCTATTATAAACTGGTTACCAACTTAATTAGAGCAGTAAAAATACATGTTTTGTCATCCCTGTGGTATACGGTCTGATATACCATGGCTTTCAGCCAATCAGCATTCAGGGCTCGAAACACCCAGTTTATAATTGTATTTGTCTCATCATACTATTTGATCCCATAACCTATTTTATTCAGTTTTGTACCCATTGTCAAATGTATCTGCCCAGATTACGTACGTTTCTTTCTATGTCAATGATATCAATGTCGCTGAGTTAAGGGGATATAAATCAATCATAGCATGTTTTTTTTTTTTTTTTTTTTTAAATTAAAATACAATGAGAATAACTGTATATCTACTAGTTTGTATCTTCAATTTGACTTCTCCTCTGTAGAATAGCTTAAAACCTTGACAAACTCATTATTTCATCGCCCCCTCCCCCCAAGATGTAACATATGGCTCCAGGATCTCTGTTTGGCAGCCTCCTTCCATTCTGCCACAGCAGTAGCATACTCCATCGTCCAACATAATTAAATGTCAGTCTTCTTATTGGATAGGGTAAATATTTGGACGTGGTGTACTGTACTTTGGCCGCTCACCAGAGCATTGAGCCTGAGGAGTCAGTAGGCAGAATCAGTAATTGACAGGTAGCAGCACTGAGCGACTACACATGATCCGCCCCCAGTACACCCGAGCATCTGCGCTGCCATCCATTCTGTACGCTCCTATCCAATTATGTTGCTCTTCTTTTTACTGCCCTCCTTCTCTCCCTCATTCCTTCTTCCTTCTTCCCCTCTCTCATGCTGGTCGCTGCGGTCTGGTCATGCCTGCTACCTGTCTAACCCAGACTCCCACGGCCTTTCCTGCTTATCGCCGCCCTCCCCGGGGGCCACTGGCTTCCCTTTTGGTTTCCCTTCGTCCCACCACTGGACAAGACACCACCTTTGGCTCCTTGCAACAGCACCCCTTTGGTTGAAACGATGCACTGCAGGAGCGATGTGCCATGATGACTGTTATTCTATCCGTCATCACTCTGGCTCTTGCCGTTGTTGAAAGATTACATGTAGATGGCTCTATCAGGTTGCCTGTCTCACTCACTGTGGTACTCTCAACATAAAATGTGCAAGTATGGTCCAGTTGATAGTAATAATACAGATATGGGAATAGTGGGCCAAATATATTCATTTCAATGTCAAACAAGCAGAGGGGCGGACTGGGACTAGAAATCGGCCCTGGAATTTCTATCACGTCGGTCCATTTTTTTCCTTGAGGCCCCCATAATTAGCTAGATTATTTTGCCTGCCTAAACAAAACAAGTTAGACTGGCCCACTGGGCTAACGATAAATCTGCCCATCTGGCATTTGCCCAAAATGCCAGATGGCCAGTAAGCCCCTGAAGAAGCATCTAAGAAAGCATATTGGCATACATTTTAATTTGTTTTAAGCTATAACATGAAAATGTAGCCTATAATTTGCCACTTTTCGAATTTACAGAAGCCTATATGCATATGAGTTTGAATTTACAGAAACCTATAACCTGCTATATGAGCAGCTAACCGATCGCTGCAGCTGCACATTGTCCATCTGTAAACAGCCCACCCAATTTACCTACCTCATCCCTTTACTGTTTTTATTTATTTACTTTTCTGCTCTTTTGCACAACAGTATCTCTACTTGCACATGATCATCTGATGATTTATCACTCCAGTGTTAATCTGCTAAATTGTAATTATTCGCTCCTATGGCCTATTTATATGCCTACCTCCTCATACCTTTTGCACACAATGTATATAGACTCATTTTTTCCCCCCTACTGTGTTATTGACTTGCTAATTGTTTACTCCATGTCTGTTCACACTGCTATGCTTTATCTTGGCCAGGTCGCAGTTGTAAATGAGAACTTGTTCTCAACTAGCCTACCTGGTTAAATAAAGGTAAAATAAAATAAATAAAATATGCATATGAGTCATTACTATTAGTCTAATGAAATGTATAGCCTAAATGGGGATATATTAGCCTACTGTAGCCTGGCTAACAATTTTCTTCAGACCATGAATGCAAACTTCCCACAGAGCACACACTGGTGTAATCAACGTTGTGTCCATGTCATTTCAACGTGGAATAGACATTGAATTGACGTCTGTGCCCAATGGGTTTATGGGCTACTGCATTAAAATCGGTCTCCTAATATGATTTTTAAAATGTTTTAATTAAATCCGCTGTCATCTGACAGGTAATACTATGATTTTATTTTGTTGCCAATAGGCTACGTTACATCTTGTGGGTTTTAGCTCCAAACCCAGTTGTTACTGACCTGATTGTTATCAACTTATCAACCAACTATCTATACGCATCGTGTATGCTAGATTTTGGTTGGAGTGAAAATGTACAGGATGACTCGCCGAAAACTGGGTTAGAGAGCTCGGGGCTACAGAAATGCTGGCCAATGCATGTTTGATCTATACATGTACGAAACGCTTTCTCCCTCCCGCGTGTTAAAAAGTGGCAAAGGGTGTCTCGATTAACCAATCACACTCTGCCATGTTGGACAGTCTGACCAATGACAGCGCTCAGCAAGGAGGAAACCGTGGATGATTCGATAAGTGTCGCACGATGGGAAGCAAAACAAAAAGGGAAGTGGCGGATGAACCTCGTTAAGGTGGCGAGAAAACACCCACGAAGTTGCTGAAAATTCCTCTGCTTTGAAGGCAGTTGAACATAGGGAAAAGCCCCGGGGGAAAGTGAGTCTTTGGCGTGGGCTTCTGCAGTGTTCAGAACACGACACTATGTACCCGCCAAACCCACACGGCAAATTGTTACTATGTAGCCTAGCATAAGCATCCCCACGTAAAAAAAATCCTCCACACATCAGGGAGAGAATAGGCAAGTTCGTTTTGAATCGGCCGGTGCCCCGGGTGAACCGTGTTTACGTATTTTGGACGATTCCATTCGTCCTAAAGAGAGAGATACCATTCCGGGGCAGCGGGCAATGCAAAACGAACTCGCTCAATCCATTTGCTGTGGCTGATGTCAAGTGACCGACTTCCGCCCCATGTCTTCAGTTCTGCATCAGCCGGCAAGCAGTTGAGAAACGACGCCAGGGGAGGTAGACGGACAGATGTTGTCAAACGAAGGAATGGAAACCTGACATTAACTTTGAATAGGAAAAGAGAGTAAACATCGTCGTGGGCAGCTGTCGTATGTGGACGCGGTGGTGAAACTGGAGGGAATAGGGCGACAGAGAGAAGCTGATGAATACGTTTCATTTGAGGAGGCGGACCCCTGACTGCGTCTTCGATATGCTGAAAGCAGGCCCGGTGTGTTCATACTGTATGTGGAAGTACAGATAGGCTACTATTTTGTCTTTATTCAATCATGAGGATCGGATACATTGTACTTTAAACCGCGTTGGACACACCGCGTATTATTTCCTGGCCACGAGCCAATTTATTTGGTCGTGTGTTTTTTCAGATAGAAGATACCATACTTCTACCCATTTGCACTTTTTTCTTTGGAAGTTGACTTTAAAGTAGAGTATGCTACCGGTCTGTCTCAGAGCTAGCTTTAAATCGTTCTATAAGATCTGAGTAACGGATGAGGGGAATCGCTTGAGGTCTAGCCTACTTCATGCCACGCACCTGAGCAGGCCTATCATTTTTGGATGGAGTTTTGAAGTATTATGGCCTAATTTTTGACGTTGCGAACACTTGAATTAGATACCTTTTGTAGATAGGCCTAGCCTATTCATTGTCATTCTCTATAGCCTATAGATGCAAATAGTGGAGCATTTCTAAACACCAACAGCTCCTAGTCTATTTCGCTGTTATCTATTCATATGTGGTATTTATCTAAACACAGCGGGTTTTTTAAAGGTGATGCATTTTATCTAACTGTCGTCTGACGTTTCATTCTTGTGGCTCGACATATTCGAATATTTATATCCCAAACGCAATTCTCCGGGTAGTCTTTACACCCGGTGGAATCCTTGGAGAAAGCGTTCCATTTCGGAATAGCCATTATTTTTGTATTAATTCTCTCTTCACACGGAAAATAATTAGTGGCTTCCCCCACAATGAGTTACTTCTACCAAGCAGTGCTTCTATTGCTACGTGGACTCGTCATCTCTGCGGTACTGGGATTGGAAAGCAGTTACTCAACCGATCTGTCGACCCGTGCTTCTAATGCCGCAATTGTAGCCACTACAGGTAAGTGTGCCAATCCAAGATACACTGTTACCGATTATTCACGCATGTTTATCGCTTCGCATTCTCACATAATTCCACCCTGGTGCACAGTCCTTCTGAGAGACTGATGGTAAGCGGGAGTTGTGTCTACGTAGGCAAGTCACCTTTCCCCCCCTAGTTAGCAGGTTGTAACGGGCTAATGTGATGCTTCCAGTGGTGGGGTGCATGAAGAAGTCGGTATACTCTAATTTTGCCAAACCATTTCTAAAAGGCCGCCCGGCAAGGAAAGGCTTGGAACGGAAGGGTTCTACCTGGAACAAAACGGTTCTTCAAAGTATTCTCATATTGGGACAGCCAAATAACCCTTTAGGTTCTAGATATCACCTTTTTTCTAAGAGTGCAACCGAAGCTGTACTGTATAGGCTAATAGTATAGGCCTACTATTGAAATAGATAAATGCGGCTGTCCGCTCATTCACAGGATTTCCCATTGTTTTCAGGTTTTTGCTCTGTCACACTGTTTTAATAGAAAGAACATCCAACTTTGTTGTTCTAAGTCCACAACAATGCTTAAACCACCTCAGACATCTCTAAAGGCATTTTCACACTGCGTTGTTCTTAGTCCCAGGCTATCTTGGGCTCCCGAGTGGCGCAGCGGTCTAAGGCAATGCATGTCAGTGCTGGAGGCCTCACTACAGACACCCTGGTTCGAATCCAGGCTGTATCACAAACGGCCGTGATTGGGAGTCCCATAGGGCGGCGCACAATTGGTCCTGCTTCGTCTGGGTTTGGCCGATGTAGACGTCATTGTAAATAAGAATTTGTTCTTAACTGACATGAAAGTAAAACATGTTTTTTTGCCCTGGGTTAGACAAGCCTTGGGCCAGTTTAGCCTGTGTTCACACAAACATTTATTTACCCTGGACTAAACTTTAACCCTGGGCTAAGGATTCACACGTATATTCCAAAGCCCTGGGCTAACTGACAAGCACAACATGCACCCAACATTCTATCTCTGTCTCGCACCAATGTTATAAGCAATAAGACAGTTATTAACACATTTTTCCCCCTCTTGCTTCTGGATTAGCATTTGATTTCCAACATTGATGGTTTGTATAAATGTTACTGTCTAACCTCGGAAACAATGTTTCACTTTTGAAATTGGATCTCGCCCCTGTACAGAGAACGCGGTGCACAAACGAGGCATCAATTTTTCGGATTCAGGCAAAATCATGCAATAAGTATTATCTTGGATATATCCAATTAAATGTCAATATAAAAGCTATGGAAACAGAGGAAAATGTAGCTTTTTCTGTCCTTTGAGCTGCAGAGTTTGGGGGAGGTTCTACTGATGTTCAGTTTGAGAGGGAGAGTGCGAAGATGAGGAGGACCAGAGGGAAGCTTGCTGCTGCTTGAATTGATTTGAATAAATACAATATGTTTCGTTGCCCATAATGAGGCTATTTATGAGAGTTATTGACCTCACAATAAGCCATTTTCAAGTAATTTTCACATCTTCCATCACTATGATGCGGCAGCTGCGGAGATGGACAGTTCATGGGTGCTGAAAGTAGGCTAATTCGAGAAGATTTAAACATTTTAATTTGACTTTATGCTACTAACAACAGGAGGGCTTTGTGTTGGAGCCCATTTCTTCCTATTTAAGAAGAGGTAGGACTACCTGTTTGATATAGAACATTATAGTCGACTATCCATGGACTTTGTCAGCCAATTCATTCAATCACCGTGCACCTCTTCAATAGCTCCGTGTCAGTGAAGAGCTTAGTGTGTTAAGTTAAAACCAGGGCTTGAATTGAGCGGTGTATGTGAGGGTATTGTGGGTTTTGTTCAAGAAAATGTCTAAAAGCATAGGCCTACCCTTTGTTAGCTTAAAATAAAACGAAAAATATTGGACCTGATTTATATAAAGCGATCTATAACGACGCTTTGGTTCACAATGCTTTGAACTAGAAACAAGCTGTAAAATGTCGGTGTGGGGCGGCAGGTAGCCTAGTGGTTAGAGTGGAGGGGCGGCAGGTAGCCTAGTGGTTAGTGGAGGGGCGGCAGGTAGCCTAGTGGTTAGAGTGGAGGGGCGGCAGGTAGCCTAGTGGTTAGAGTGGAGGGGCGGCAGGTAGCCTAGTGGTTAGAGTGGAGGGGCGGCAGGTAGCCTAGTGGTTAGAGTGGAGGGGCGGCAGGTAGCCTAGTGGTTAGAGTGGAGGGGCGGCAGGTAGCCTAGTGGTTAGAGTGGAGGGGCGGCAGGTAGCCTAGTGGTTAGAGCGTTGGGCCAGTAACTTAAAGGTTGCTGGATCAAATCCCCTAGCTGACATGGCAGTTAACCCACTGTTCCCCGGTAGGCCATCATTGTAAATAAGAACTTGTTCTTAACTGACGTCCCTAGTTAAATAAAAGTTAAATGTAAAAAGAAAAGTGTGAATCCAGTCCAATTTGTCTCTGCCATTTGGACCTTCAATAGCCCAGGAGACATACAAAAAAAAAAACTGTTTGGGAAGTAATTTGTGATTCTGTCACTATCAATTGACGTTTGACATTTCAATAGGCTATTAAACAACATACTAACTCTAAATGTGACCTGTTTAAAGAAGCTAGGTGTATGTTGCAAGTCACTACTTTACAGGAGAGGCATTATACACTGCTCAAAAAAATAAAGGGAACACTTAAACAACACAATGTAACTCCAAGTCAATCACACTTCTGTGAAATCAAACTGTCCACTTAGGAAGCAACACTGATTGACAATAAATTTTACATGCTGTTGTGCAAATGGAATAGACAAAAGGTGGAAATTATAGGCAATTAGCAAGACACCCCCAAAAAAGGAGTGATTCTGCAGGTGGTGATCACAGACCACTTCTCAGTTCCTATGCTTCCTGGCTGATGTTTTGGTCACTTTTGAATGCTGGCGGTGCTCTCACTCTAGTGGTAGCATGAGACGGAGTCTACAATTTGTAAGTCGCTCTGGATAAGAGCATCTGCTAAATGACTTAAATGTAAATGTACAACCCACACAAGTGGCTACTTCATACTACAGCATTTTATGCATGTGGCTAGCTATGACAATCCGTTTGTACTGTAGCTATGGGTTGGGATTATGGTTTATTGTTTAGCTAGCTAGCTATCTACATGTCTAAACAAAAGTCTCCACTTCGCCAGATGATTACATGACCCATCAAGTTAGCCAGATGTGTCTGGGGGGGGATTACAACCATCTATTGTATTTCATGAACATGTGAACATGTCTAGACAATAGTGACCCATCCACGTAGCTAGATGTGGCTGGGGGGCGGTTAGCTATAGCATGTATTTCACATGACCCATCCACTTAGCTAGATGTGGCTGGGGGGCGGTTAGCTATAGCATGTATTTCACATGACCCATCCACTTAGCTAGATGTGGTTGGGGGGCGGTTAGCTATAGCATGTATTTCACATGACCCATCCACGTAGCTAGATGTGGCTGGGGGGCGGTTAGCTATAGCATGTATTTCACATGACCCATCCACTTAGCTAGATGTGGCTGGGGGGCGGTTAGCTATAGCATGTATTTCACATGACCCATCCACTTAGCTAGATGTGGCTGGAGGGCGGTTAGCTATAGCATGTATTTCACATGACCCATCCACTTAGCTAGATGTGGCTGGAGGGCGGTTAGCTATAGCATGTATTTCACATGACCCATCCACTTAGCTAGATGTGGCTGGTGGGCGGTTAGCTATAGCATGTATTTCACATGACCCATCCACTTAGCTAGATGTGGCTGGGGGGCGGTTAGCTATAGCATGTATTTCACATGACCCATCCACTTAGCTAGATGTGGCTGGGGGGCGGTTAGCTATAGCATGTATTTCACATGACCCATCCACTTAGCTAGATGTGGCTGGGGGGCGGTTAGCTATAGCATGTATTTCACATGACCCATCCACTTAGCTAGATGTGGCTGGGGGGCGGTTAGCTATAGCATGTATTTCACATGACCCATCCACTTAGCTAGATGTGGCTGGGGGGCGGTTAGCTATAGCATGTATTTCACATGACCCATCCACTTAGCTAGATGTGGCTGGGGGGCGGTTAGCTATAGCATGTATTTCACATGACCCATCCACTTAGCTAGATGTGGCTGGGGGGCGGTTAGCTATAGCATGTATTTCACATGACCCATCCACTTAGCTAGATGTGGCTGGGGGGCGGTTAGCTATAGCATGTATTTCACATGACCCATCCACTTAGCTAGATGTGGCTGGGGGGCGGTTAGCTATAGCATGTATTTCACATGACCCATCCACTTAGCTAGATGTGGCTGGGGGGCGGTTAGCTATAGCATGTATTTCACATGACCCATCCACTTAGCTAGATGTGGCTGGGGGGCGGTTAGCTATAGCATGTATTTCACATGACCCATCAATTTAGACAAGTTTGTCGGGGTAAGCATCATCTAACAATTATAAAATATGTTTATCTGGACACTTTTTTTTTTATATTGCTATTATGCAAATGTGCAAGTAACCATTTCACTATACCGTTTACAGCTTCTGTATCCTGTGCATGTGAAAAAATCTTATTTTATTTGATAGTGTGTGTTTACCAGAGACGGTAATGTAAAGAACAACATGACCTGCACCAACGTCAGATTAGGACAAAGGCCAAGGACTAGATAGAGTGTGTGTTTACCTGGAGTTTTTCCTTATTGTAGGCTACTACTTTTAACACTTTTAGTCTTAATCTTTGGTTGTTTACTACACTACCTCGCTCACTCTGTTTAGCACATGGCCTCAGGGGAATTCTTAAAGAGATGGGTGGGGCTAAGGCTTTAGAGGGTGTGAATGATGTCGAATAGGTGTAGACAAAGAAAGGCTCTGAGGTGTAACAAAATATTCAAGGGCCATTTTCTCAAAGTGGTGTTACAAGTTTATCTACTTTCAAAGCAGAATTACTTTCCCATTGTTCCTCATTTGCAGTGTATGATATACTATTTTGTAGCTCTAAGTTTCTACTCTTATCCAATGTAAAAAAAAAATCAAAAATAAGGTGGTCGGCCCCAAATCAGTCAGGATCAAGCCAGGTAGCCTGAAAAGGAACAAAAATGAATTGTTCATGGCTTTATTCTGTCATTTTAAGAAATAAATTGTGACGCATTTGTGACATGCTACAGGCTGACAGGAGCACTCAGGATTTCAACAACTCATCAACAACAGCACTTCAACATGTCTATATATCAAGCATTTAGGATGTAAAAAATGCCTTATTAGGCTATACATTAATTCTACAGTGGATTTGAATTCACTTTTAGAAACAAGACTTTGGGCAGTCTTTGGTTTGAGGATCATGTGGTGAGCTATGCATGCCTAGTTTGTTAATTTAGGCTAGCAGCTGCTCTTATATTCCCCATAACCTAATCACAGTCAACACATCTATTTTGTAACAACAATATCATGGAATAAAATAGAATAATTTAGAAAATGATAGTTTCCCAAATTAAAAAGGTTACTGCATATAGACCTACCTGATGATATGCGGCTGCTGTGTTAAACAACTAATGTCTTTTTCTCTAATTCATTGTTGATCAGATACTTCAGTTGTAACTGGTTCTGTTGAGCTCCATTATTACAGTTGATAGACGACTTCATCACAGTTCCAAACTTAGACTATCGTCTGTTTTTTGTTTTTTTAACAACAGCCTGTATAGGAATCAGAAGGTACCTGGTGCTGCAGCATGTGCTTATTCGTTGTCATGCTCTGTTGTGGTATTGAGAAATATTCTGCTTATCTCCAGTCATGTAAAACGACGTAGAATTGAATGAAATGCGCCTATAAATGTTTTTTTCTTCTTTTCTCAGACTGCAAATAAGATGATGGATTCATGCAGTGCTTTTATTCTAATGGATATCTTTTCATCCACAACCTGCCATATAATGCTTACAAAATAAAAAACAGTTTCTGAAACTGCATCTCTAAGGCTCTGGTCTGTCCTAGGAGTGATGGTAAACGGTAGGCATGTTCTCTGCTATCAACTAATAATGAAAACAAAGGGTTCTTTCTAGTGTTCAGGTAGAGTCGTGTAAAATATATATTTTACTGAAGGGAAGGCCATTCATTTTCATTTCACAGAGGTCTGATTTTTCTCCAGGTATCCCTCATTATAAATAACATTTATAACACTTGGCTAAGTGAGAAGATTTTAGCCAGCCTGCATAGTCACCATTTTTGTGAGGCATAGCGACCAATGTTTCTGCGTGGATGAAAGTATTTAGTTTTTTATCCTCAGGTGGAAGGATGAAATGGTATGTCACGCTACTTATCAAAATAAGGTGCATAATGTCTTGCAGCATATGGAAATGAAGTGACAGGGCAGATTTTGTGATTGGACAGCGAGCATTCTAGGTGTTGTTCTTGACCCTGTTTCTCACTGGCAATGTGTTTCTGGGGCTAACCCTCAAAAGTCGGTGCTAACCCTGCTCCGGAAAAGGGCTAGCTAGCCCTGGGCTAAGGTTGGTGCTAGCCCGCTTTAGAATGTGCGAGTGTAGCCCCGGGCTAAAATCCCACCTTAACCCCGGGCTAAAATCCCCCCTTAACCCCGGGCTAAGGTGCAGTGTGAACGCATTAAGACATTTAGATTTTTGAGTGTAGTTACCCTTTAATTCAAGTGTTCAGGCACCTAGCACTGTTTGGTAAGCAGTGTTTCTATAGCACACATGGAGATGGAGTTTGCAAAAAAATAAATGGCCACCGGATAGAAGCAAATGATCATGATGTCATTCTGCCAGGTCAGCATAGGCTACTTTGTAGCTAGTTAACATTTCATTGAGACGTTTTTTGGTAAAGGCTTTCCATTTACCACAAGACAGTTAGGTTGATCATTACCATCTCTATATTTTCCCTGTTCCTAATTTGTTTGAAACCTGGACGTTTTACTTGACATTGAGGCTTGTCTTACCTTGCTTCAAAGCAGCGGAGACAAACACACCATTAGAAATGATGAGGGAAATGTTGTATGAACACTTCCTCATACACGCTCTCCAGTATTGGTTTTCTTATCAGCTTTCTTTCATTGTCTAGCAGCCAAAGGCATTATCCTAGTCATATTAGCTCGCCATGACAGTTGCTGGAACTTTAGAACTGTCAACATCTCTAATGGGTATTGCCATCTCTGTCCATCAAATCGCTCGTGTGTGCGTTTTTAGAACTGTGTTTTTCCCCCCGTAATTTGCATTTAGGAACATTTGCGCATAGTCAAACTGCCGTGTGCACATTGCTGCCCTTAAAATGTGAAGAAATAATGGTTTGTCAACATTTTTTAAGCTAAATATTCTGATCTGCTCCATCAGCCTTACTCCATTTATATGGTGTATACCTCCACTACACTATGTTGAGACGCATCAGTGGGGATTAAGAAGTGAATATACACGTTGTCTACCGGGGAAAAGGTTGGGTGCTGTTGGGTGTAGTGCAGAGACTTTTCATCCACCGTTAAAGTGGCACTCAGGTCTCCTTCCTTTTATCACCTCATATAACACCTGGTTTACTTAACCTAGTTTACTTCTCTATTGGTCGATGACATCACAACTTCCCATCAGGCCAACTCCTTGCCCATGACATGCAGGACTTTGGAGTTATGAGTAACTGCATACGTGGAGTGTGTCTGAAAGTGGGCGTTGTGAAATAAATGGGAGGATCAACACAAGTGGGTGTATGGAAACCTAACAGGTAATTGGGCAGATTGGTATGCATTGTCTATTGTTTTTGATGGTAGGTCTACATTATGATCAAATAGCCACAGTAACCTACTTGGCCACTGTTTAAAACTAACTTAAAGCGGCTACAGCCTCAGTGTTCACAGTAAAACTGTAACTTAAAGCAGGTTCAGCCTCAGTGTTCACAGTAAAACTGTAACTTAAAGCGGCTACAGCCTCAGTGTTAACAGTAAAACTGTAACTTAAAGCGGGTACAGCCTCAGTGTTCACAGTAAAACTGTAACTTAAAGCGGGTACAGCCTCAGTGTTCACAGTAAAACTGTAACTTAAAGCGGGTACAGCCTCAGTGTTCACAGTAAAACTGTAACTTAAAGCGGCTACAGCCTCAGTGTTCACAGTAAAACTGTAACTTAAAGCGGCTACAGCCTCAGTGTTCACAGTAAAACTGTAACTTAAAGCGGCTACAGCCTCAGTGTTCACAGTAAAACTGTAACTTAAAGCGGCTACAGCCTCAGTGTTCACAGTAAAACTGTAACTTAAAGCGGCTACAGCCTCAGTGTTCACAGTAAAACTGTAACTTAAAGCAGGTACAGCCTCAGTGTTCACAGTAAAACTGTAACTTAAAGCAGCTACAGCCTCAGTGTTCACAGTAAACGTGCGCTGGAAGTTGCACAGAATTTTCACAACGTTGAAGTTTGTGCTCAGCAGACCTGAAATTTGCTCAGTACCGGGAAAAAATAGAGGGAACATGGCTGGTAACCCAGTATCAGGTCTGGATTGGGTTTTACAGTGGTGATGATGACGGGGGTTTGCTTTACGCCCTCGCAGGACAGGAGCCTGTAGGATCAGTGAGGGACACGCAGCCAGCTTAACAAAAGGCCATGCTACTGGGATGGGCATGGGCACCCTGTCACTTTCACACACGTCTTTATGTAAGTGGGAAGGCAGATTAGGTAGTAACTACTTATAGATGAAACGTGCTCACTGAGTATCTCTTATAGATGAAACGTGCTCACTGGGTTTCTCTTATAGATGAAACGTGCTCACTGGGTTTCTCTTATAGATGAAACGTGCTCACTGGGTATCTCGTATAGATGAAACGCGCTCACTGGGTATCTCGTATAGATGAAACGCGCTCACTGGGTATCTCTTATAGATGAAACGTGCTCACTGGGTATCTCTTATAGATGAAACGTGCTCACTGGGTATCTCGTATAGATGAAACGCGCTCACTGGGTATCTCTTATAGATGAAACGTGCTCACTGGGTATCTCTTATAGATGAAACGTGCTCACTGGGTATCTCTTATAGATGAAACGTGCTCACTGGGTATCTCTTATAGATGAAACGTGCTCACTGGGTATCTCTTATAGATGAAACGTGCTCACTGGGTATCTCTTATAGATGAAACGTGCTCACTGAGTATCTCTTATAGATGAAACGTGCTCACTGAGTATCTCTTATAGATGAAACGTGCTCACTGGGTATCTCTTATAGATGAAACGTGCTCACTGGGTATCTCTTATAGATGAAACGTGCTCACTGGGTATCTCTTATAGATGAAACGTGCTCACTGGGTATCTCTTATAGATGAAACGTGCTCACTGGGTATCTCTTATAGATGAAACGTGCTCACTGGGTATCTCTTAAAGATGAAAAGTGCTCACTGAGTATCTCTTATAGATGAAACGCGCTCACTGGGTATCTCTTTTGGCACATGATTTTGAATCGTGATAGAAGTGGTCTGTGGAAGTCTCTAACGTTCATTAAGTATACCCTGAACAGCATCATAAGTGAAATGGAGCCGTATTTGGAGCCATGTCAAAATAAAGACAAGTCCTACAAGCGTCAAGTGCTCTTCTCCACTGAATGGTATGAAGGTTGTCAGGTCCTATTGAAAGTACACTGGCTTGCCACACAGCTTTCAAAAAATCAAAGTAAAAATTTGGTTGAAAGTGTTCAGTCCCCTGTGAAATATTGTGGGTTGTTCTAAGCAGAATGGTTGTAGACCTGCGACACAGACAGACCCAGTGTGGTTGAATATGAGTTCGACAGTAGGCATTAGAAGCCTGCTTCTCCTGTCATCCTTATCCAAAGCAAATAGACAAGGCCTCCATAAACAAGGCTCACTTTATGTGACTTGCATAACTCATATTTACATATAGTGACTTGTGTACTCAGCTGGGTATTAGCTGAAGTACAGGAGGTTACCTGCCCAGATAAACTCTCTTCTTCTAGTTTTTCCTTATTGGCTGTTAGTTGACAATGATCTGTGATGAAATAAGAAATGAAAGACACTCATTTCTGCAGAACTGCCACTTCCCACAGTTTAAATATTTATGGAGAATAATTATTCAAATGTAAAACTAGGCCATGAAATTTGTAAAAAAAAAGAAAAAAGGTTTAGCTGACACTTGAAAGATAAGCCTATAAACCCAATCTTAAAGTTTTCAAAACATTTCTCCTCTGTAATATCTGTTTAAGCTATTTGTGAAATAAATCATTTACATCTGTTTTAAAATGACAAAACGATGGCCTTAAAATAAAGTGATATCTTTAATTAAGGTGAAAGCATGCTTGCCTTTTCCACATCAACTGTGGAAAGGGATTTCTTACAGCATAGGAGTCAGGAGGGCTGTCCGCTTTTCAGGAGGGCTGTCCCCTTTTCAGGAGGGCTGTCCGCTTTTCAGGAGGGCTGTCCCCTTTTCAGGAGGGCTGTCCCCTTTTCAGGAGGGCTGTCCCCTTTTCAGGAGGGCTGTCCGCTTTTCAGGAGGGCTGTCCCCTTTTCAGGAGGGCTGTCCGCTTTTCAGGAGGGCTGTCCGCTTTTCAGGAGGGCTGTCCCCTTTTCAGGAGGGCTGTCCCCTTTTCAGGAGGGCTGTCCCCTTTTCAGGAGGGCTGTCCCCTTTTCAGGAGGGCTGTCCCCTTTTCAGGAGGGCTGTCCGCTTTTCAGGAGGGCTGTCCGCTTTTCAGGAGGGCTGTCCCCTTTTCAGGAGGGCTGTCCCCTTTTCAGGAGGGCTGTCCCCTTTTCAGGAGGGCTGTCCGCTTTTCAGGAGGGCTGTCCGCTTTTCAGGAGGGCTGTCCCCTTTTCAGGAGGGCTGTCCCCTTTTCAGGAGGGCTGTCCCCTTTTCAGGAGGGCTGTCCCCTTTTCAGGAGGGCTGTCCCCTTTTCAGGAGGGCTGTCCCCTTTTCAGGAGGGCTGTCCCCTTTTCAGGAGGGCTGTCCGCTTTTCAGGAGGGCTGTCCGCTTTTCAGGAGGGCTGTCCCCTTTTCAGGAGGGCTGTCCGCTTTTCAGGAGGGCTGTCCGCTTTTCAGGAGGGCTGTCCGCTTTTCAGGAGGGCTGTCCCCTTTTCAGGAGGGCTGTCCCCTTTTCAGGAGGGCTGTCCCCTTTTCAGGAGGGCTGTCCGCTTTTCAGGAGGGCTGTCCCCTTTTCAGGAGGGCTGTCCCCTTTTCAGGAGGGCTGTCCGCTTTTCAGGAGGGCTGTCCGCTTTTCAGGAGGGCTGTCCGCTTTTCAGGAGGGCTGTCCGCTTTTCAGGAGGGCTGTCCCCTTTTCAGGAGGGCTGTCCCCTTTTCAGGAGGGCTGTCCGCTTTTCAGGAGGGCTGTCCCCTTTTCAGGAGGGCTGTCCCCTTTTCAGGAGGGCTGTCCGCTTTTCAGGAGGGCTGTCCCCTTTTCAGGAGGGCTGTCCGCTTTTCAGGAGGGCTGTCCGCTTTTCAGGAGGGCTGTCCCCTTTTCAGGAGGGCTGTCCCCTTTTCAGGAGGGCTGTCCCCTTTTCAGGAGGGCTGTCCCCTTTTCAGGAGGGCTGTCCCCTTTTCAGGAGGGCTGTCCGCTTTTCAGGAGGGCTGTCCGCTTTTCAGGAGGGCTGTCCGCTTTTCCTCCCAGTGGGCCTTGGACACTTTGATTAGGGAGGACAGACTTATGGTAATGGCTGAAGTGCAATCATATCAAAAACATCAAACACATGGTTTGATACTATTCCATTCGCTCTGTTCCAGCCATTACTATTAGCCGTCCTCCCCTCAGCGGCCTCCTGTGATGCTGATGGTGGCGTGTGTGTGTGTCAAATTAAATGTATTAGTCCTGGTCAGTCCCTGGATGGGAGACCAGATGCTGCTGGAAGTGGTGTTGGAGGGCCAGTAGGAGGCACTCTTTCCTCTGGTCTAAAAAATATCCCAATGCCCCAGGGCAGTGATTGGGGACACTGCCCTGTGTAGGGTGCCGTCTTTCGGATGGGACGTTAAACGGGTGTCCTGACTCTCTGAGGTCATTAAAGATCCCATGGCACTTATCGTAAGAGTAGGGGTGTTAACCCCGGTGTCCTGGCTAAATTCCCAATCTGGCCCTCAAACCATCATGGCCACCTAATCATCCCCAGCTTACAATTGGCTCATTCATCCCCCACCTCTCCCCTGTAACTATTCCCCAGGTCGTTGCTGCAAATGAGAACGTGTTCTCAGTCAACTTACCTGGTAAAATAACGGTAAAATAAATAAATAAAATAAAGTCGCGTACACATTTAGCAGATGTTATCGCTCGTGTAGCGAAATGCTTGTGTTCCTTCCTGTCGCCAACACTACAAAACAATACATGAAAATCCTAACACTACAAAACAATACACGAAAATCTCAACACTACAAAACAATACACGCAAATCCCAACAATAAAAATAAAGGAATTAATAAATATGTAATAGTCCGGAATATAAATATATGTACAGTATATGATGTGTATAGACGTTATGGACAGTATACAGTATGAATAGAAATGGTGTGTATAGACAGTAGTTATAAAGGATGGTGTGTATAGACAGTAGTTATACAGGATGGTGTGTATAGACAGTAGTTATATAGGATGGTGTGTATAGACAGTAGTTATACAGGATGGTGTGTATAGACGGTAGTTATACAGGATGGTGTGTATAGACAGTAGTTATACAGGATGGTGTGTATAGACAGTAGTTATATAGGATGGTGTGTATAGACAGTAGTTATACAGGATGGTGTGTATAGACGGTAGTTATACAGGATGGTGTGTATAGACAGTAGTTATACAGGATGGTGTGTATAGACGGTAGTTATAAAGGATGGTGTGTATAGACAGTAGTTATATAGGATGGTGTGTATAGACAGTAGTTATACAGGATGGTGTGTATAGACGGTAGTGTAAGGGCTGTCGTTCTCCTCATCCTCGGACGAGGAGAGGAGAGAAGGATCAGTAGACCAAAAATCTTTTTATTTACAACGACGATGGCAACACGAAACAAAACACTTTCAAAATACAAAACAAGAAAACGACGTAGACGAAAAACTGAACATGAACTTACTTAACTAAAACGTAAAACTCACGGACAGGAACAGACTACATCAAAAACGAACGAACAACCAAACAGTCCCGTATGGTGCAAACATAACACAGATACGGAAGACAATCACCCACAAACAAACAGTGAGAACACCCTACCTAAATATGACTCTTAATTAGAGGAAAACGCAAAACACCTGCCTCTAATTAAGAGCCATACCAGGCAACCCAAAACCAACATAGAAACAGATAACATAGACTGCCCACCCAAAACACACGCCCTGACCATAAAAACATACAAAAACAACAGAAAACAGGTCAGGACCGTTACAGGTAGTTATACAGGATGGTGTGTATAGACAGTAGTTATAATAGGATGGTGTGTATAGACAGTAGTTATAATAGGATGGTGTGTATAGACAGTAGTTATAATAGGATGGTGTGTATAGACAGTAGTTATAATAGGATGGTGTGTATAGACAGTAGTTATACAGGATGGTGTGTATAGACAGTAGTTATATAGGATGGTGTGTATAGACAGTAGTTATATAGGATGGTGTGTATAGACAGTATAGACAGTAGTTATATAGAACGGTGTGTATAGACAGTAGTTATATAGGACGGTGTGTATGGACGGTAGTTATATAGGATGGTGTGTATAGACAGTATAGACAGTAGTTATATAGAACGGTGTGTATAGACAGTAGTTATATAGGATGGTGTGTATGGACAGTAGTTATATAGGACGGTGTGTATGGACGGTAGTTATACAGGATGGTGTGTATAGACAGTAGTTATATAGGACGGTGTGTATGGACGGTAGTTATACAGGATGGTGTGTATAGACAGTATATGAATAGAAAAGGTCCTCCCCTTCACTTTTTTAACATTTTGTTGTGTTAAAGCCTGTATCAAAAATGTTATGGACACTGGCCTACGCACAATACCCGATTAATGTCAAAGTGGAATTATAAATGTTAACAAATTAATTAAACATTTTAAAGCTGAAATGTCTTGAGTGAATAAGTATTCAACCCTTTTGTTATGGCAACTCTACATAAGTTCAAAAGTAAGAATGTGCTTAACAAGTTACATAATTAGTTGCATGGACTCACTCTGTGTGCAATAATGGTGTTTAACATGATTTTTGTCAATGACTACCTCACAGCTTTACCCCACACATACAAATATCTATAAGGTCCCTCAGTTGAGCAGTGAATTTCATACACTGGTTAAACCAACAAATCAAATCAAATGTTATTGGTCACATACACATGGTTAGCAGATGTTATTGCGAGTGTAGCGAAATGCTTGTGCTTCTAGTTCCGACAGTGCAGCAATATCTAACAAGTAATATCTAACAATTCCCCAACTACCTAATACACACAGATCTAGTAAAGGAATGTAAAAACCACGGAGACCAGGGAGTTTTTTATTTTTATTTATTATTATTATTTTTTTTTAAATAAATTTTATCCCCTTTTCTCCCCAATTTTCGTGGTATCCAATCGCTAGTAATTACTATCTTGTCTCATCGCTACAACTCCCGTACGGGCTCGGGAGAGACGAAGGTCGAAAGCCATGCGTCCTCCGAGGCACAACCCAACCAAGCCGCACTGCTTCTTTAACACAGCGCGCCTCCAACCCGGAAGCCAGCCACACCAATGTGTCGGAGGAAACACCGTGCACCTGGCCCCCTTGGCTAGCGCGCACTGCGCCCAGCCCGCCACAGGAGTCGCTGGAGCGCGATGAGACAAGGAAATCCCTACCGGCCAAACCCTCCCTATCCCGTACGACGCTAGCCCAATTGTGCGTCGCCCCACGGACCTCCCGGTCGCGGCCGGCTGCGACAGAGCCTGGGGGCGAACCCAGAGACTCTGGTGGCGCAGTTAGCACTGCGATGCAGTGCCCTAGACCACTGCGCCACCCGGGAGGCCCGACCAGGGAGGTTTTCTATTGCCTCGCAAAGAAGGGCACCTATTGGTACATACAATTTTAAAAAGCAGACATTGAATTTCCCTTTGAGCATTGTGACGTTATTAATGACACTTTGGATGGTGTATATTAATACACCCAGTCACTACAAGGTACAGGCGTCCTTCCTAACTCAGTTGACGGAGAGGAAGGAAACCACTCAGGGATTTCACCATGAGGTCAATGGTGACTTTAAAACAGTTACAGAGTTTAATGGCTGTGGTAGGAGACAACTGATGATGGATCAACAACATTGTAGTTACTACAGAATACTAACCTAAATGACAGAGTGGAAAGAAGGAAGCCTGTACAGAATAGAGCAATATTCCAGAACATACATCCTGTTTACAACAAGGCACTAAAGTAATACAGCTCAAATGTGGCAAAGCAATTAACCTTTTGTCTGGAATACAAAGTGTTATGTTTTGTATTTCCCCCCAACACATTACTGAGTACCATATTTAAAGCATAGTGGTGGCTGCATCATGTTATGGGTATGCTTGTAATCGTCAAGAACTGGGAGTTTTCAGGATAAAAAAGAAACTGAATGGAGCTAATCACAGGCAAAATCTTAGAGGGGAAAACCTGTTTCAGTCTGCTTTCCATCAGACACTGGGAGAATAATTCACCTTTCAGCAGGACAATAACCTAAAACACAAGGCCAAATCTACACTGGGGTTGCTTACCAAGAAGAGTTGCCGAGTTACAGTTTTGTCTTAAATCTGCGTGAAAATCAATGACAAGACTTGAAAATGGCTGTCTAGCAATGATCGACAACCAACTTAACAAAGCTTGAAGAATTTTTAATAGAATCGTATGCAAATGTTACTCTTAGACTTACCCAGAAAGACTCACAGCTGTAGTCACTTATTCTAACATGTATTGCCTTCGGGGTGTGAATTCTTATGTAAGTGAGAGAGTTCTGTATGTCATTTTCAATACATTTGCAAACATTTCTAAAAACACGTTTTCATTTTGTCACGATGGGGTATTGTGTGTAGATGACTGAGACGAAAAAGTCAATGTAATCCATTTTGAAATCAGGCTGTAACACAACAAAATGTGGAATAAGTCAAGGGGTATGAATACTTTCTGAAGGCAAATAAGATGATCATTGACTAGAAACCCCCAAAATATAAATAGACATGAATAAATATCAGAATGAGCAAGGAGTCCGTAATATATGTAAGGGTGTGTTGCCAGTATATGAATGGAAAAGGTGCGTACAGCAGTAGTTATATAGGATGAGCCTTGACTAGAATACCCACGGACCCCTCACACCCCATGCCGATCCCACCCCGGCAACCAGAAAACAGTATTGGTTATCTATGCTTGACAAGTAGTCTGAAGCTGCGGATTGCATTATTGCTTCTTCAACTTTTTTTGTAACGTATTCCCTGTGAATCTGGTGATGTTTTTCCCCTGTGATGTTTCGCAGTTCAAGGAAACTAAGATGGTTGAGAATTGATGCCTGATGTGGTTATTATTAGGGTTACTAGTGTGCTAGAACTAATGATCACATGGACCGTCAGACCAAGCGAGGTTAGAGGATATGTCACGGAGCTAAGCTCATGTGCTTTTATACATGGTGGGGCCTACTGACATGTCTTACCACTTGGTCGTTTTTATGGTTGACCAGAGTGGTTTTCTGTGGTTCGTCAGTGTAAAGAGGCCTTTCTGGGATGTTCATATAGGATAGTGGTGGGTAGCTCATGCTGCACCTGCTGAATGAATGTGGTTGTTATATCAAAGTTCCACAACTGTCTAACTCTAACAACTTGTTATATGAGAGAACCTCCCAACTCAACAAATGTATGAAGTTTATGGTGAAACTTGTCGTCTAATGAGCATATACTGTACAGTACCTTCAGATAAGAGGAGAGAGGATGTGTAAGGGGTGATTTGAATCTCTAAGGGTGGTTGGTGGCTGGGGCTTGCTTGAGTGACAATGGGTGTTTCTCAAAAGTGGTCAACCGCGTTATCTTGAGTACGTTCCTGTGAGGACGAGTGTGTGGAGAATACATAAAACAATACATTTGAGAAGCACTCACACTTCCCCTACTGTATTAGCTTAATTTTTTGACGTGGTTGAGTCATATTTCTTTGCATACTTCATGTTGAAGCTTGCATCGACGCATGATTCCAAATGTGTACAACAGGAGTACACGTTTGATAAGTGCCCTCCGTGCTCCTTTTCCCATACTTTGATTTGGACTCGATGCTGCATGTTGCGTGCTCACTGCACGGTAGTATGCATTTTGAGAAACACCACATGTCTATGTGGACTTCCTGACATTTGAATGAAATGCCGCTGTTTATTTAACTTGTTTAGTGTTTCAACAAAGCCCTTGCCTCTTTCTCCCAGAGTGGAACACAGTGTTCGTCCCTCAACGTTGTTAGTAAGAGCCCACTAAAAGCCTGTGAGTTTGGAGAAAACCCACTCTCTCTATTGCTCTGTTATGAAGCTAAGTGCACAGCGTCCATCTCAGCATTGATATGGTTATCTCTCTGAACAGAGCGGGAAATAATGAGGTGATTTGTTTGAAAGGAAAGTGAACATTTGCCTCTCCCCTAGAGCTTGTTGACTCGGAAGTTTGGTGGAAGGAATTGTAATCAGGATTTGCATTTTAGGACTCTCATTTTGTTCTTCGTTTCTTTAGTTTTTCTTTTTTGACCAAAACCAGGTATTATCTGCTGCTGCAAGGTCAGGGGTCAGGGGTGAATTTCAGGGATCCGCGTGGCCGTCGAAAGTGGACCGCCTCACAATTCTGTGGCTCTATGTATAAGCTCCTTTTAGTGTTTGAACGAACTAACCCATTCTGTCTCTACAGAGAGGAACACACAGTTCTCAAGTGATCCATCCAGAGGAAACTAACACTTCAAACGGAATGAACATTCAGTTCAACCGTACAATGATATCAAATCCATAAAAAAACGGACCTCGCCAAAGAACTCTACAGTCAAGCCACCAACTCAATAACTTTGAAACATTAAACAGAGATTCCTTCTCCAACTAATGTCTTGAACAACCCCTTGTCTCAATTTCCATACTGAATGCACTTATTGTTAGTCACTCTGGATAGGGGTTATCTGCTAAATGACAAGATTGCATACTGTAACCCTGCCCTGACCACAGAGTCCATCCATTGAGAGTTCTCTTAGGTCTTAGGTAAGGTTGGTGGGACTGTGACACAGGCACGGAGTTTCACGTCACTCCGTCAGACTGTTCTGCTGACCCTAGGCAGCTGGTGGTGATCTCCATCAGGGGCTTCGGGGGTAGAGAGCCGCCCTATTAGGGACAGACTCCAGGCCCAATGAAACCAGGGTGTATTTATAACCAATGTTCCCTCTAAGCTGCACGCTTGCGTGGGCGTCCAGCTCCTCGGGACTGCTGTGCAGAAGCAATATCAACGCGTGCAGAGAACCACGAGATTGGACTCCTCAACGTTCTAGAGATTTCCCTGTTAACACTATCAAACAATTTATTTGTCACCATACACATGGTTAGCAGATGTTAATGCGACTGTAGCGAAATGCTTGACGTTTCCCTTCACGTTTCCCTTCACTGTGGAAATTGCGATCGAATCAACGCAATATTAGCCACTTTCAATGCAACGTACCTAAACTAAATGAACTATGCAAGACTTAGAATGCAAAACTAACTATACAAGAGATTTTTGTTGTAGGCAGAATGCATTGACTGGCACCACTCAGGCATGTGCTCTACACAGACCGAGAAAGCGAGAGCTACATGAAGTGCCATGTGCACTTGTGCTCATATCCTTTGCGAGTGAGTGAGTTATTAGCCCAGTTATAGGTCATTTGTAGTCAGCAATGGGGGAGTGATTTTGCTTCCTACAAGAGCACAAAACGTCTCCGTTTCTTATGGAGCCAGATAGCTGCCAAAAGGCTGAACGTACGTATCGTTAGGATCGTGAGAAAATCCATATGTAAATTGTTAGGATCGTAAGGAAAACCATGCTTGAAACATGAAACGTTAAATTACATCCTGTAAACGTACAAACCCTATGAATGAACACTTACACATTCACTTCTTACTGCATGCCTCCAGAAGGGCATCTTTTGAGACTGAGGGGGGCTTTCCTGAAGGCGCATGGCGCTGCATGGAGATCACAAGCTACTCAACTGGGCAGCAGTGTCGCTATGAGAGGGAATAGCCGAAACGGAGACTACCTAAGACCACTGCAACAGAGTTATTGTAAAGTGTGAGAATAAGATTATGCCAGACTAGCCTACGTTTTAACTTCTCCCTTGTTCATCTCAATGTCCTATATATATGTTCATGACCTGATTCATATAAATCATATCAAAGACTCCAGCGGGGTCATACATAATTCATAGTTTTAACAAACATCTAGTATTATGCTGATTCATTATTCCTGGTAGATACTACTGGTTATGATTCATTATTCCTGGTAGATACTACTGGTTATGATTCATTATTCCTGGTGGATACTACTGGTTATGATTCATTATTCCTGGTAGATACTACTGGTTATGATTCATTATTCCTGGTAGATACTACTGGTTATGAGTCATTATTCCTGGTAGATACTACTGGTTATGATTCATTATTCCTGGTAGATACTACTGGTTATGAGTCATTATTCCCGGTAGATACTACTGGTTATGATTCATTATTCCTGGTAGATACTACTGGTTATGATTCATTATTCCTGGTAGATACTACTGCTTATGATTCATTATTCCCGGTAGATACTACTGGTTATGATTCATTATTCCTGGTAGATACTACTGGTTATGATTCATTATTCCTGGTAGATACTACTGGTTATGATTCATTATTCCTGGTAGATACTACTGGTTATGATTCATTATTCCTGGTAGATACTACTGGTTATGATTCATTATTCCTGGTAGATACTACTGGTTATGATTCATTATTCCTGGTAGATACTACTGGTTATGATTCATTATTCCTGGTAGATACTACTGGTTATGATTCATTGTTCCCGGTAGATACTACTGGTTATGATTCATTGTTCCCGGTAGATACTACTGGTTATGATTCATTATTCCTGGTAGATACTACTGGTTATGATTCATTATTCCTGGTAGATACTACCGGTTACGATTCATTATTCCTGGTAGATACTACTGGTTATGATTCATTATTCCTGGTAGATACTACTGGTTATGATTCATTATTCCTGGTAGATACTACTGGTTATGATTCATTATTCCTGGTAGATACTACTGGTTATGATTCATTATTCCTGGTAGATACTACTGGTTATGATTCATTATTCCTGGTAGATACTACTGGTTATGATTCATTGTTCCTGGTAGATACTACTGGTTATGATTCATTGTTCCCGGTAGATACTACTGGTTATGATTCATTGTTCCTGGTAGATACTACCGGTTACGATTCATTATTCCTGGTAGATACTACTGGTTATGATTCATTATTCCTGGTAGATACTACTGGTTATGATTCATTATTCCTGGTAGATACTACTGGTTATGATTCATTATTCCTGGTAGATACTACTGGTTATGATTCATTATTCCTGGTAGATACTACTGGTTATGATTCATTATTCCTGGTAGATACTACTGGTTATGATTCATTATTCCTGGTAGATACTACTGGTTATGATTCATTGTTCCCGGTAGATACTACTGGTTATGATTCATTGTTCCCGGTAGATACTACTGGTTATGATTCATTATTCCTGGTAGATACTACTGGTTATGATTCATTATTCCTGGTAGATACTACCGGTTATGATTCATTATTCCTGGTAGATACTACTGGTTATGATTCATTATTCCTGGTAGATACTACTGGTTATGATTCATTATTCCTGGTGGATACTACCGGTTACGATTCATTATTCCTGGTAGATACTACTGGTTACGATTCATTATTCCTGGTAGATACTACTGGTTATGATTCATTATTCCTGGTAGATACTACTGGTTATGATTCATTATTCCTGGTAGATACTACTGGTTATGATTCATTATTCCCGGTAGATGCTACTGGTTATGATTCATTATTCCCGGGTAGATACTACTGGTTACGAATCATTATTCCCGGTAGATACTACTGGTTACGATTCATTATTCCCGGTAGATACTACTGGTTACGATTCATTATTCCTGGTAGATACTACTGGTTATGATTCATTATTCCTGGTAGATACTACTGGTTATGATTCATTATTCCTGGTAGATACTACTGGTTACGATTCATTATTCCTGGTAGATACTACTGGTTATGATTCATTATTCCTGGTAGATACTACTGGTTACGATTCATTATTCCTGGTAGATACTACTGGTTACGATTCATTATTCCTGGTAGATACTACTGGTTACGATTCATTATTCCTGGTAGATACTACTGGTTACGATTCATTATTCCTGGTAGATACTACTGGTTATGATTCATTATTCCTGGTAGATACTACTGGTTATGATTCATTATTCCTGGTAGATACTACTGGTTATGATTCATTATTCCTGGTAGATACTACTGGTTATGATTCATTATTCCTGGTAGATACTACTGGTTATGATTCATTATTCCTGGTAGATACTACTGGTTATGATTCATTATTCCTGGTAGATACTACTGGTTATGTTTCATTATTCCTGGTAGATACTACTGGTTATGATTCATTATTCCTGGTAGATACTACGGGTTATGATTCATTATTCCTGTGATATACTACTGGTTATGTTTCATTATTCCCGGTAGATACTACTGGTTATGATTCATTGTTCCCGGTAGATACTACTGGTTATGTTTCATTATTCCTGGTTATACTACTGGTTATGATTCATTATTCCTGTGATATACTACTGGTTACGATTCATTATTCTCATAGATACTACTGGTTACGATTCATTATTCCTGGTAGATACTACTGGTTATGATTCATTATTCCTGGTAGATACTACTGGTTATGATTCATTATTCCTGGTAGATACTACTGGTTATGATTCATTATTCCTGGTAGATACTACTGGTTATGATTCATTATTCCTGGTAGATACTACTGGTTATGTTTCATTATTCCTGGTAGATACTACTGGTTATGTTTCATTATTCCTGTGATATACTACTGGTTACGATTCATTATTCTGATAGATACTACTGGTTATGATTCATTATTCCTGGTAGATACTACTGGTTGATTCATTATTTATGGTAGATACTACTGGTTATGATTCATTATTCCTGGTGGATACTACTGGTTATGTTTCATTATTCCTGTGATATACTACTGGTTACGATTCATTATTCTGATAGATACTACTGGCTATGATTCATTATTCTGATAGATACTACTGGTTATGATTCATTATTCCTGGTAGATACTACTGGTTATGATTCATTTTTC
The DNA here is from genome assembly GCF_029448725.1 of Salvelinus fontinalis. NCBI lineage: Eukaryota > Metazoa > Chordata > Actinopteri > Salmoniformes > Salmonidae > Salvelinus > Salvelinus fontinalis. The sequence goes on from NC_074675.1 coordinate 49,457,847, forward strand.
GTGGTAGATACTACTGGTTATGATTCATTATTCCTGGTAGATACTACTGGTTATGATTCATTATTCCTGTGATATACTACTGGTTATGATTCATTATTCCTGGTAGATACTACTGGTTATGATTCATTATTCCTGGTAGATACTACTGGTTATGATTCATTATTCCCGTGATATACTACTGGTTATGATTCATTATTCCCGGTAGATACTACTGGTTACAATTCATTATTCCCGGTAGATACTACTGGTTACAATTCATTATTCCAGGTAGATACTACTGGTTATGATTCATTATTCCCGGTAGATACTACTGGTTATGAGTCATTATTCCTGGTAGATACCACTGGTTATGAGTCATTATTCCTGGTAGATACCACTGGTTATGAGTCATTATTCCTGGTAGATACTACTGGTTATGAGTCATTATTCCTGGTAGATACTACTGATTATGAGTCATTATTCTGATAGATACTACTGGTTATGAGTCATTATTCTTGGTAGATACTACTGGTTATGAGTCATTATTCCTGGTAGATACTACTGGTTATGATTCATTGTTCCTGGTAGATACTACTGGTTATGATTCATTGTTCCCGGTAGATACTACTGGTTATGATTCATTGTTCCTGGTAGATACTACCGGTTACGATTCATTATTCCTGGTAGATACTACTGGTTATGATTCATTATTCCTGGTAGATACTACTGGTTATGATTCATTATTCCTGGTAGATACTACTGGTTATGATTCATTATTCCTGGTAGATACTACTGGTTATGATTCATTATTCCTGGTAGATACTACTGGTTATGATTCATTATTCCTGGTAGATACTACTGGTTATGATTCATTGTTCCTGGTAGATACTACTGGTTATGATTCATTGTTCCCGGTAGATACTACTGGTTATGATTCATTGTTCCTGGTAGATACTACCGGTTATGATTCATTATTCCTGGTAGATACTACCGGTTATGATTCATTATTCCTGGTAGATACTACTGGTTATGATTCATTATTCCTGGTAGATACTACTGGTTATGATTCATTATTCCTGGTGGATACTACCGGTTACGATTCATTATTCCTGGTAGATACTACTGGTTACGATTCATTATTCCTGGTAGATACTACTGGTTATGATTCATTATTCCTGGTAGATACTACTGGTTATGATTCATTATTCCTGGTAGATACTACTGGTTATGATTCATTATTCCCGGTAGATGCTACTGGTTATGATTCATTATTCCCGGGTAGATACTACTGGTTATGAATCATTATTCCCGGTAGATACTACTGGTTACGATTCATTATTCCCGGTAGATACTACTGGTTACGATTCATTATTCCTGGTAGATACTACTGGTTATGATTCATTATTCCTGGTAGATACTACTGGTTACGATTCATTATTCCTGGTAGATACTACTGGTTACGATTCATTATTCCTGGTAGATACTACTGGTTATGATTCATTATTCCTGGTAGATACTACTGGTTACGATTCATTATTCCTGGTAGATACTACTGGTTACGATTCATTATTCCTGGTAGATACTACTGGTTACGATTCATTATTCCTGGTAGATACTACTGGTTATGATTCATTATTCCTGGTAGATACTACTGGTTATGATTCATTATTCCTGGTAGATACTACTGGTTATGATTCATTATTTCTGGTAGATACTACTGGTTATGATTCATTATTCCTGGTAGATACTACTGGTTATGATTCATTATTCCTGGTAGATACTACTGGTTATGATTCATTATTCCTGGTAGATACTACTGGTTATGATTCATTATTCCTGGTAGATACTACTGGTTATGATTCATTATTCCTGGTAGATACTACTGGTTATGTTTCATTATTCCTGGTAGATACTACTGGTTATGATTCATTATTCCTGGTAGATACTACTGGTTATGATTCATTATTCCTGTGATATACTACTGGTTATGTTTCATTATTCCTGGTAGATACTACTGGTTATGATTCATTGTTCCCGGTAGATACTACTGGTTATGTTTCATTATTCCTGGTAGATACTACTGGTTATGTTTCATTATTCCTGGTTATACTACTGGTTATGATTCATTATTCCTGTGATATACTACTGGTTACGATTCATTATTCTCATAGATACTACTGGTTACGATTCATTATTCCTGGTAGATACTACTGGTTATGATTCATTATTCCTGGTAGATACTACTGGTTATTATTCATTATTCCTGGTAGATACTACTGGTTATGATTCATTATTCCTGGTAGATACTACTGGTTATGTTTCATTATTCCTGGTAGATACTACTGGTTATGTTTCATTATTCCTGTGATATACTACTGGTTACGATTCATTATTCTGATAGATACTACTGGTTATGATTCATTATTCCTGGTAGATACTACTGGTTGATTCATTATTTATGGTAGATACTACTGGTTATGATTCATTATTCCTGGTGGATACTACTGGTTATGTTTCATTATTCCTGTGATATACTACTGGTTACGATTCATTATTCTGATAGATACTACTGGCTATGATTCATTATTCTGATAGATACTACTGGTTATGATTCATTATTCCTGGTAGATACTACTGGTTATGATTCATTATTCCTGGTAGATACTACTGGTTATGATTCATTATTCCTGTGATATACTACTGGTTATGATTCATTATTCCTGGTAGATACTACTGGTTATGATTCATTATTCCTGGTAGATACTACTGGTTATGATTCATTATTCCTGTGATATACTACTGGTTATGATTCATTATTCCTGGTAGATACTACTGGTTACAATTCATTATTCCCGGTAGATACTACTGGTTACAATTCATTATTCCAGGTAGATACTACTGGTTATGATTCATTATTCCCGGTAGATACTACTGGTTATGAGTCATTATTCCTGGTAGATACCACTGGTTATGAGTCATTATTCCTGGTAGATACCACTGGTTATGAGTCATTATTCCTGGTAGATACTACTGGTTATGAGTCATTATTCCTGGTAGATACTACTGATTATGAGTCATTATTCTGATAGATACTACTGGTTATGAGTCATTATTCTTGGTAGATACTACTGGTTATGAGTCATTATTCCCGGTAGATATTACTGGTTACAATTCATTATTCCCGGTAGATATTACTGGTTACAATTCATTATTCCCGGTAGATATTACTGGTTACAATTCATTATTCCCGGTAGATATTACTGGTTACAATTCATTATTCCCGGTAGATATTACTGGTTACAATTCATTATTCCCGGTAGATACTACTGGTTATGTTTCATTATTCCCAGTAGGTACTACTGGTTATGAGTCATTATTCCCGGTAGGTACTACTGGTTATGAGTCATTATTCCCGGTAGATACTACTGGTTATGAGTCATTATTCCCGGTAGATACTACTGGTTATGTTTCATTATTCCCGGTAGATACTACTGGTTATGTTTCATTATTCCTGGTAGATACTACTGGTTATGATTCATTTTTCGTGGTAGATACTACTGGTTATGATTCATTATTCCTGGTAGATACTACTGGTTATGAGTCATTATTCCCGGTAGATACTACTGGTTATGTTTCATTATTCCTGGTAGATACTACTGGTTATGATTCATTATTCCCGGTAGATACTACTGGTTATGATTCATTATTCCCGGTAGATACTACTGGTTATGATTCATTATTCCCGGTAGATACTACTGGTTATGATTCATTATTCCTGGTAGATACTACTGGTTATGAGTCATTATTCCTGGTAGATACTACTGGTTATGAGTCATTGTTCCTGGTAGATACCACTGGTTATGATTCATTGTTCCTGGTAGAAACTACTGGTTATGATTCATTATTCCTGGTAGATACTACTGGTTATGATTTCAGACAGAGCCCAGAGAATGGGATGGTGCAATATTGAATGAGTCATATGTTGATTAGGTGCATGCATGGGGATGTCCACGTCACCCAGAGATATGTCCATGCTGTAGAGAGACACCTAGTGGACTGAAACTTCACTGTTGTAGACATAATACAGCCAGTGTGATCTAGACTCGCGCTGGCAAACAAATCCATTACATTAGCCACCTAAATGTGAAGTAAACTCAACTGACGAGTCATAGAGAGAACATGCAGGATACCTTTTTCTCGTTTCCCTGTTTTTTTATACTGTGTTATATTTGTTTGTGTAGCACTCCTCACATGCTGTTTGGTGTATGTTTGTTGTTGTTGTTGTTGGTGAGATGAAACTGTCAACTCTGAAAGGTATTATTGTACATCAGAATTGCAACACAAGATTTCTTCGAGCCTAAAATGTTAGTCTGTAATCGTAACATGGTGTTTGTCAACTCAAATCACATTTTATTGGTCACATACACATGGTAAGCAGATGTTAATGCGAGTGTAGCGAAATACTTGTGCCTCTAGTTCCGACAGTGCAGTAATATCTAACAAGTCATCTAACAATTTCACAACAACTACCTAATACATACATCTAAAGGGGTGAAGGAGAATATGTACGTATTAATATATGGCCGAGCGGCATAGCCAAGGTGCAGTGGATGGTATAAAATACAGTACATACATGTGATATGAGTAATGTAAACATTATTATAGTGGCATTATTTAAATTACCATTGTTTAAAGTGACTAGTGATCCATTTATTAAAGTGGCCAGTGATTGGGTCTTAATGTAGGCAGCAGCCTCTGAGTTAGTGATGGCTGTTTACCAGTCTGATGGCCTTGAGATAGAAGCTGTTTTTCAGTCTCTCGGTCCCTGCTTTGATGCACCTGTACTGACCTCGCCTTCTGGATGATAGCGGGGTGAACAGGCAGTGGCTCGGGTGGTTGTTGTCCTTGATGATCTTTTTGGCCTTCCTGTGACATCGGGTGCTGTAGGTGTTCTGGAGGGCAGGTAGTTTTCCCCGGTGATGCGTTGTGCAGACCGCACCACCCTCTTGGAGCCTTGCGGTTGAGGGCGGTGCAGTTACCGTACCAAGCTGTGATACAGCCCGACAGGATGCTCTCGATTTGTGAATCTGTAAAGTTTGTCAGGGTTTTGGGTAGAGGTTGACCGATCATGATTTTTCAATACCGATTATTGGAGGAACAAAAAAAGCCGATACCGATTAATCGTCCGATTTTTATTTATATATGTGTATATATATAAAAACAGTGTTGGAGAAGAAAGTAAAAGTGCAATATGTGCCATGTAAGAAAGCTAACGTTTAAGTTCCTTGCTCAGAACATGAGAACATATGAAAGCTGGTGGTTCATTATTCCCAGTTATTCAATATTCCCAGTTAAGAAGTTTTAGGTTAGTTATTAGTAGTTATTATAGGAATTATGACGCGTCGACTATTTCTCTCTCTACCATTTGTATTTCATATACCTTTGACTATTGGATGTTCTTACAGGTACTTTAGTATTGCCAGCCTAATCTCAGGAGTTAAAAGGCTTGAAGTCATAAACAGCGCTGTGCAACAAGCACTGCTAAGAGCTGCTGACAAACGCAGTAAAGTGCTGTTTGAATGAATGCTTACGAGCCTGCTGCTTCCTACCACCGCTCAGTCAGACTGCTCTATCAAATATCAAATAAGACTTAATTATAATTTAATCAACAGAGAAATATGAGCCTTTGGTCATTAATATGGTCAAATCCGGAAACTATCATTTAGAAAACAAAACGTTTATTCTTTCAGTGAAATACGGAACCGTTCTGTATTTTATCGAACGGGTGGCAACCTTAAGTCTAAATATTCCTGTTACATTGCACAACCTTCAATGTTATGTCATAATTATGTAAAATTCTGGCAAATTAATTACGGTGTTCACAGTTTGCAACGAGCCAGGCGGCCCAAACTGTTGAATATACCCTGACTCTGCTTGCACTGAACGCAAGAGAAGTGACACAATTTCCCTAGTTAATATTGCCTGCTAACATGCATTTATTTTTATTAAATATGCAGTTATATACCTCTGTGTATTGATTTTAAGAAAGGCATTGATGTTTATGGTTAGCTATATTTGTGCATTGATTGTGCTTTTTTCGCAAATGTGCTTTTGTTAAATCATCATCACCCTTTTGGCGAAGGTGAAGTAGGCTGTGATTCGATGATAAATTAACAGTCACCACCTTGATTATATGCAACGCAGGACAAGCTAGTTAATCTTGCAATATCATCAACCATGTGTAGTTAACTAGTGATTATGTTAAAATTGATTGTTTTTTGATAAGATAAGTTTAATGCTAGCTAGCAACGTACCTTGGCTCCTTGCAGCCTCAAGGTCCTTTTGACGCTGCACTCGTGTAACAGGTGGTCAGCCTGCCACGCAGTCTCCTCGTGGATTACAATGTAATCGCCGTCTAAAAAGGCTGTTTACTGATTGTTATGAAAACTAGAAATCGGCCCTAATTAATCGGCCATGCCGATCAATCGACCTCTAGTTTTGGGTGACAAGCCAAATTTCTGCTGCACCTTCTTCACCACACTGTCTGTGTGGGTGGACAATTTTTAGGTTGTCTGTGATGTATTCGCCCAGGAACTGATAACTTCCCACCTTCTCCACTGCTGTCCCTAGAGGTCAATGTTGTTCTCTGAGGCTGACCGGAACATATTCCAGTCCGCGTTGATCAAAACAATCTTGAAGCGTGGCTTCCGATTGGTCAGACCAGCGTTGAGTGGTTGTTCACAGGTGGAATTTTACATTTCATGTTTCATGCATGGCTTTTCTTACGATCCTAACAATTTCCGCATAGATTTTCTCACGATCCTAACGATGCGTATGTTGAACCTTTTGGCAGCTATCTGGCTCCAAAACGTCTAGACATCTTTGAAAAGCTAGTCAGATGAAGAGCTTTTTTTTTGCCTTAAAGGGGCAGTGTTGTGTTTTTAGGTAGGCTTGATTAAGCTAAGTAGCCTATAGGCAGAGGGTAGCATAATCTGTCTGATTCTCTGTAATAATGTCATGGGAATAATGATGCATTTTAAGTGGTTTCTTGCTTTAAAAAAACACAACATGTCCAGTCACCACCTTGTCTGAAGGACAAGTGGATAAACAGGTTGATGTCAAGCCCTGCATTATGGAATGTAGGCCTACATTGAACACCACACATTGGCTGCTACTGTAGGCTGAATGATAGAACAGCTATTTCCATGTTAAAATGTTATGGGATGCATTTTCTCCATTGTTTTTGATGGTAGGCCTCTCTGGTAGACCTACATTATGATCAAATAGCCACTGTTAGAACTTTAATTTTAAAGCAGCTACAGCCTCAGTGTTCACAGTAAAACTGTAACTTAAAGCGGCTACAGCCTCAGTGTTCACAGTAAAACTGTAACTTAAAGCGGCTACAGCCTCAGTGTTCACAGTAAAACTGTAACTTAAAGCAGCTACAGCCTCAGTGTTCACAGTAAAACTGTAACTTAAAGCGACTACAGCCTCAGTGTTCACAGTAAAACTGTAACTTAAAGCAGCTACAGCCTCAGTGTTCACAGTAAAACTGTAACTTAAAGCGGCTACAGCCTCAGTGTTCACAGTAAAACTGTAACTTAAAGGGCTACAGCCTCAGTGTTCACAGTAAAACTGTAACTTAAAGCAGGTTCAGCCTCAGTGTTCACAGTAAAACTGTAACTTAAAGCAGCTACAGCCTCAGTGTTCACAGTAAAACTGTAACTTAAAGCAGGTTCAGCCTCAGTGTTCACAGTAAAACTGTAACTTAAAGCAGCTACAGCCTCAGTGTTCACAGTAAAACTGTAACTTAAAGAAGCTACAGCCTCAGTGTTCACAGTAAAACTGTAACTTAAAGCAGCTACAGCCTCAGTGTTCACAGTAAAACTGTAACTTAAAGCAGCTACAGCCTCAGTGTTCACAGTAAATGCACGCTGGAAGTTGCACAGAATTTTCACAACGTTCAAGTTTGCGCTCCGCTGACCTGAACATTTTTCAATGATGAAAACAATTGTTTATAACCCCGGTAATTTGTTCCCGATAAGAGAGCAGCCTTGCGTTTTCCTTTCCGCGGTCAGTCATTAAGTGTGCTGGCAGTATCCGGGTCGAGATGCATGGCCGACCCGACGATGATACGGACGCGGGCTCCGAGCGGTCCTCATAGCTGGGCTCTGGTATCACTAACACGGGGCCTACTCGGCTTTCAACCTCGCTCGCCGGCCGGAGAATTAATTGGACTTTAATGGCTTACTTTGGGCCGCTCTGTTTCTAGTCACTCAACACCCTGCCACCAGGACAGCTTTAAATGAGACAGGACTAGGTGCTTAAACATGTCATTAACATGTACTGTAATGTATAATTAATATGAACTTTAATGTATAACTAACGTGTACTTAACATGTATTTGTTAAGCAATGATCACATTTGTATGGCCTGAAGGGATAATGGCTATCTGAAATAGAATGTACTTTCTCTACAATATAATTGATATAGAATGCATTTGATAAAAATGTAATTGATAATGGCATTGTCCATCCTGTCGTAAGAGGTCACATGTAAATACATGGAGTATCTCTCAGTGTCTGGGTCAGACAGTCCTTTCCCATGGTGTCTCCATCAGACCATGAGGAATGGCATCCTCACTATGGTGAAACACTGCTCCGGTGAGACACCAGGCCATTTTGAGTCGTTAACCACAATTTGGTCATCGAACTGCCGGTTGTATTCTGACTGTCGTGTCATGATATGTTGTGGACTACGTACGTGATGCATTCAGTGTTTAGTTTACTAACAACAGTCAAAATAGGGATGCTAGATATGTAAAACTAATGTTTTGAACTCTTTACACGCTTATATTTACACAAACCAATGCACCATTATTCTCTTCTAATAACTTTCTGGTACTCCTTCTTCCTGACAGTAAAGTAGAAACCACGACCAACCTCCCACTGGTTGCTTAAGTGACCCCTGGATTTAGGTCACCAGCTGTACTGTACTCGACTTCCTGCTGTGAGTGGCCTGTTAGCAACAGTCAGAGCAGAGGAAACTGGCCTCTCAGCCGGCCGGCTGTCAGACAGGGCTTTTGTTGTTCCACGTCGCAAGGCGTTGATCCCTGAGCTGGCGTCTGCTCGGCTCCTGTCTGTCTCTCTGTCTTCCATTGTGATGCAGATCGGTCCCCTGAAGGACACACTCATTGACTGGCATGTAAACACACACTTGTACAAGCTGTCCGTATTTGTTTTGATGATGTGGGAATAGATGTTATGTAAATACTGAGACATACACATGAATGTATTTCACATGGTGTGGCATGACTATGTGTACACACACACACACACACACACACACACACACACACACACACACACACACACACACACACACACACACACACACACATATATATATAGGGATGGCACAATTATTGTATAACTGGTAAAAACAAAACGACCTCATGAAGTTGGTTGAGAGAATGCCAATAGTGTGCAAAGCTGTCATCAAGGCAAAGGGTGGCTACTTTGAAGAATATCAAATATATTTTGATTTGTTTAACACTTCTTTGGTTACTACATGATTCCATATGTGTTATTTCATAGTTTTGATGTCTTCACTATTCTACAATGTAGAAAATAGTAAAAATAACGTGTGTGTATTTTGGAACGAACAGCTGACTCATTTGTGCGTTTGAGTCTGTTTCTGCGATAATATAGACTCTTAACAACATGCTGAAACAAGAAAGCTGTTATAGTAAACAGTGAATAGAATGGGCTTGAATACTGGCAGTATGACTGGTAAACTCATGGCTGCAATGGCTGCCTGGTATTGTGATGCAGTCATTTCCATGGTAATGTAGAATGTTCATTCAAATGATGGTAACTGATGTGGCTCATGCAATGGAATGTCTTTTTTTGTAATGTCCGTTGAATCAACGAATCACAGCACATATTGATGGGTACACTTCCTGATTTTACTTCCTGCTTTGCTCCTACAGTATGGGTACAGTCCGCCCATTACGCTATCATTGACTTGAATATGGACGCCGTTCTACTCATTCTATTTATATGGCAGCACATGCAGTCAGGAGCGGAGGAAAGGAGAAAATGTGCGACACAAATAAACACAAAATTCTATTTAGATTTTTTTGGGGCCATTCGGACGGTTGTTATGGAGACAGCAGTCATTTGGCCGGCCAATTACCGTCATCCAAAATTCCATCCCATCAGACACATGCACACGACACACACGTGTCTGATAAATGGGGGTCATAGTGGTGGCTGAAGTAAGATAAGGAGGGGATTATGGCATGTTAATACCGAGTACAGGAACAACCCACTGTGAAAGGGGTGGCGTGTTGGACGAGGGCTTCATGATGACATGTCCTTCACTGTGACATGTTACTATTGGCAGCCAGTCTTCTCATTGTGACATTACAGGCATATTTATCAATCCTAGACCACTGACCAGGCCTCTCTCGCAGGAGAGATTTCTATCTCAACGAGACTAATCTGGATAAACGCAGCTGTAGAGACCTGTTGTAGTCTCCATTTTTCTTTTTGAACGTGTGAAGAAGAAAGATACAGGAAGCCATTGACATCTCGCTGCTGGTGTTGCCACCCTACATATAGAGCGGGTGTGAAAAGAACCACAACACCCAACACTAACTTCACTGCTGTCTGCTGTCAACAATATTGCACAAATGGATCTCTCTTCAACCGTACAAGGGCAGAGCGTTTTGCCTTCCACCAGCTCCCCATGCAAATCCAGTCAAATGACAACGGCTGCGAACATCTGGATGGAGGAGAGGTTCTGAGAGGAGGAGAGGTTCTGGTATGCAGGTTAGGCCATGGATTGTTGGGGGTGGGGGGGGGTGGGGGGGGGGGGGGGTGGGGGGGGGGGGGTTAGTGGTGTGATGAATCACACTTGGTCCTCCAATACCAACAAGACCAAAGAGATCTGCATAGACTTCAGGAAGCACATACCTCTGCAACCTCAGAACATAGAGATCGTAAAGCAATCTGTAAATGTACAGACCTGATCTACAGAAATAGTAAACAGAGATCTTTAATGTTGACTACTACATTGACTCTGTTTTTACAAATCTTTCTTTTGAGAATATTTAAACTTTTCGTGTTTGTTTGTTGGTTTGGCAATCCCACCGTCAGCCAGAGAAATATGTTGAGAAGGATTGTCACCACAGCAAGCAAGGTACTAGGAGTAAAACAAACAGGCTTGGATGAGATCTTTAAGGTCAGGGCCTTCAGCAAGGCTCACAAAATCATTTTTGACCAATGCCACCCCCTGAACTCCTCCCCTCTGTTTGCAGGTACTGTATAGCCTCCCCCGGCAGGAAAAACACAACTAGATAATAATTTGTGCCAGGTGTGATATCCCTCATAAACAGCCCGGGCTAATGTTCCTATTGACCCAATGAGGCAAGTAGGCCTCGAAACAAAATGTCCACATGGGGACAAAGTTAGTTAGGTAGAATTTTGGATGGAGATAGCAGTGCCCTCTGATTTCAGGGACTTTCCCTTGGCAGGAGGATGTGGTGGGGTCGGCGGGTAGGGGAACGAGGGGACCGGGTGCAGAGTTCTTAGGCATGCTGTCTGCCCTGGCTCCTCTGTAGCTCATATAACTCAGCTATGCATACTCACTCACAATCCAAGACTAAGCATAAACTCTCACTCCCACACGTGGGGAGAAAGAGAGGTGGAGTGATGTTTTGTTATGTGTCTCTGGCATACAGTTAGTTACATGTGGAACGCGTTAGGGATTCTATATAGGTTTTCTAAGGACTCTCACTCAATGATGAGAGGTGTGTGTGAAAGAGATGTTCCCTCAAGACTCACAACTACATCCAGACTCTATAGTAGTGTGGGTGCCACCCTTTAGAACTGCTGTGGGCTAGGATTCCTGTGTCACCACATAACCAATCCACTTTACCATTCAACAATGCTGTTGTCTGACTGTGGGAAGTGCTAGCTGTCTATCGAGTACTTCAAATACATGTGTCATGCTGACTAACTAGTAGATACACTACATGACCAAAAGTATGTGGACACCTGCTCGTCGAACATCTCATTCCAAAATCATGGGCATTAATATGGAGTTGGTCCCGCCTTTGCTGCTATAACAGCCTCCACTCTTCTGGGAAGGCCTTCCACTAGATGTTAGTACATTGCTGCGGGGACTTGCTTCCATTCAGCCGCAAGCATTAGTGAGGTTGGGCACTGATGTTGGGCGAGTAGGCCTGGCTGTCAGCATTCTAATTAATCCCAAAGGTGTTTTGATGGGGTTATGGTCAGGGCTCTGTGCAGGCCAGTCAAGTTCTTCCACACTGATCTCATCAAGCTATTTCTGTATAGACCTCGCTTTGTTTATGATGGCATTGTCATGCTGAAACAGGAAAGGGCCTTCCCCAAACTGTTGCCACAGTTGGAAGCACAGAATCATCTAGAATGTCATTGTATGCTGTCTCATTAAGATTTCCCTTCACTGGAACTAAGAGGCCCAAACCATGAAAAACAGCCCCAGACTATTATTCCTCCTCCACCAAACTTTACAGTTGGCATTATGCATTGGGGCAGGTAGCGTCTCCTGGCATCTGCCAAACTTTACAGTTGGCATTATGCATTCAGGCATGTAGCGTCTCCTGACATCTGCCATACCCAGATTTGTCTGTCGGACTGCCAGATGTCGAAGCGTGATTCATCACTCCACAGAATGCATTTCCAGTGCTCCAGAGTCCAATGGCAGCAAGCTTTACAGCACTCCAGCCGACACTTGGCATTGCACATGGTGATCTTAGGCTTGTGTGCGGCAGCTCGGCCATGGAAACCCATTTCATGAAGCTCCCGACAAACAGTTTTTGTGCTGATGTTGCTGCCAGTTTTGAACTCGGTAGTGAGTGTTGCAAACAATGACAGACAATTTTTGTATGTGCTTCATCACTTCGTGGGACCGTCCTGTGAGCTTTTGTTGCCTACCACTTCGCGGCTGAGCCGTTGTTGCTCCTAGACTTTCTCATTTCACAATAACAGCACTTGCAGTTCTAGAAGGGCAGAAATTTGACGCATCCTATGACGGTGCCATGTTGAAAGTCACTGAGCTCTTCAGTAAGGCCATTCTACTGCCAATGTTTGTCTATGGACATTGCATTGTTGTGTGCTCAATTTGATACACTTGTCAGCAGTGAGTGTGGCTGAAATGGAAGAATCCACTATTTGAAGGGGTATCCACATACTTTTGTCTGTCTGTTTAATGTAATGTCCTTTGACAACTTCCTCTTAGCTACATTTTGTATTGTCTTCTAGAAATGGGGAGGAGGAAGTAGACTGGTTCCAAGGCGATTGAAAGGTCACTCAAACCCATTTCGTAACGTGGCGTTGTGGATTTAGTTGGCGGCCGAGGGTGGTAATCCATTTCAGCGCTAGAAAACAGTGGTGTGTGTCCGGGCGAAACAGGTGCGTTCTCAGGAGCTGTTTAGCCACCCCCTTGATCACTGTCCAAAACTCACCGCGGCTATTATTACACATCGAAGGAGACCCAGTAGCACTGAAAATAATCACCTTTTTATTTAGCTTTTTCTGCCTCTCTTGACTCTTTTCAAAAGACACTGGGGTCGTGTAGGTTATGGGTTCAGTTTTTCCATCAGCACCTCGTTTGTAAGGGCTACGTTTCACTCACAGTACGGTAGCTACTGCTTTCCTCTCTGAGCCCTCACTGCTGTCTGTTCCAGTTGTTGAGCGATCGGTCTGGTAACCTTCACAAGTGTGGCGATGCTAATCGCCTGTTTCATGTCACTTGACGGCTTGACATTTTGTGTCTCAGATTCCGCCTGTGGAGTTGGAGGCGTCTGTTTCATGTTTGTCCTTGGCATCAAATGGATGAGAGAGATGTAGGTCTTCACACATCACATGTGTAAAGAGTCATCACATTTTGCCCATGAAGCTTTGCAAATGGTACAGATGCAATTCTGAGGTCAAGTACAGTAGAAAATGAATAAAGTTTCTAATTTTAGTGTACCGTGGAATGCTAGCATCAGTTGCAGCGTTGAAGAAGCATCAGATTGACAGGAAGAGTCCGTTCTTTATTAAACAGGAAGTTCATCCAATGTGACAGAAGTGAGACAAACCAGTAGTCGTCTTCTTACTGGCTGTCGATATGGCCGGGTGCTCTGCTGTTTCTCAGGACATCGAGGCCTGGAGGTTCCCGTTAAAGTCCAGGGAAGAGGAGAGTATACGCTGAAATAACATTGAAAGTAGAGCTGGGTACAAAGATGCACAACTTAACTCTCATTCACCCTGCTGCTGCCTACAGGAACAGGAAACCAATATGTCATTTTGTAATTTGGCTGTACTATCCCTTTAAGACTTAACCTCACAAAGCCATGGAACATTTTAAAGTTGCATACAATAAAAAAATATATATATATTAATTTAGTGATCAAAGGTTCTGAAGTTCTGAGTTCAGTCGACTGCACATTTCTGCAGTTGGTCTTTACCAGCTTCATCCTGCAGCCAAAACCTGCATTGTGGTAGGCTCTATTGTCAACCAATCTTCATTAGGCTGTTTTTGTTTGACCCACACGAACGTGACCTAAGACGTGACTGAAAAAGGAACCAACTTTGCCGCAATTGATATACAGTATATACCATGGATATGTACAAATGTTGATATTTGAGGCTCGGTCTCACCAATTGATTGTACAATATGTACACACACTTTCAGTTTGCGAGTGTGTGGTACGGGGGTTGGAGACATGTTTGTATTTTTTATTTGTATTTATCGATCCCCATTAGCTGTTGCCAAGGCAGCAGCTACTCTTGCTGGGGTTTATTATGGATCCCCATTAGCTGTTGCCAAGGCAGCAGCTACTCTTCCTGGGGGTTATTATGGATCCCCATTAGCTGTTGCCAAGGCATTAGCTACTCTTCCTGGGGTTTATTATGGATCCCCATTAGCTGTTGCCAAGGCAGCAGCTACTCTTCCTGGGGTTTATTATGGATCCCCATTAGTTCCTGCCAAGGCAGCAGCTACTCTTCCTGGGGTTTATTATGGATCCCCATTTAGTTCCTGCCAAGGCAGCAGCTACGCTTCCTGAGGTTTATTATGGATCCCCATTAGTTCCTGCCAAGGCAGCAGCTACTCTTCCTGGGGTTTATTGTGGATCCCCATTAGTTCCTGCCAAGGCAGCAGCTACTCTTCCTGGGGTTTATTGTGGATCCCCATTTAGTTCCTGCCAAGGCAGCAGCTACTCTTCCTGGGGTGTATTGTGGGTTTACACTGTTTGTCTTTTTATAATTTGGTCAGATATACTTGGATGTGTAGTGTTAGCCTTGACATGCCAGCAATAAACGCTAAGTTTGCAACATCAGTGGGTTTTGACACTGAATTGGAAACAATTGGCTTTGAATGTGTTGCATTCTGTCACGTCACCATTTATATACAACGGTTATTACTATGTAGTTAAGTGATATTGTACATCAGATTTTTCAGCTTGGTCTGGTGGTTGATAAATGTAAATAACAGAGCGATGGGGACATCATATGGACAAGTGGCTAAACGGGTTGAAAATGGGAGCACTTTGTTTACCTCGTGCTCAGGGCTTCTGAGTCAAGTGCACCAACAGCCAGCAGCGCAACACGAATGGAAAAAAGGAGCGCAAGCCTTTATTCTGATCTCAAAGTAGTTCTGTGTACCTCTGTTGGTAGAGGATGGTGCTTGCAATGCCAGGGTTGTGGGTAGCCACTCACTACTGTAAGTTGCTCTGGGTAAGAGCGTCTGCTAAATGACGTGAATGTAAATGCAATCTACTGGTTGGTGACCTCTGGTCTAAGGGGTCACTTAAGAGGAGTAGAATAGTAGCCTGGTTCCAGATGTGTTTGTGCCATCTTGCCAACTCCTATATGAGAATGGTGTGACAATGATCGTAGGAGTTAACAAGGTAACACAAACACATATGGAACCAGGCAAGCATTATCACCCTCTGCATTAGCATTCATTATCATTCAAAGCTAGCATTATCACCCTCGGCATTAGCATTCAAGGCTAATATTATCACCCTCTGCATTAGCATTCAAGGCTAGCATTATCACGCTCTGCATTAGCATTCAAGGCTAGCATTATCACCCTCTGCATTAGCATTCAAGGCTAGCATTATCACCCTCTGCATTAGCATTCAAGGCTAGCTTTATCACCCTCTGCATTAGCATTCAAGGCTAGCATTATCACCCTCTGTATTAGCATTCAAGGCTAGCTTTATCACCATCTGCATTAGCATTCAAGGCTAGCATTATCCCCCTCTGCATTAGCATTCAATGTTGTGTCTCATGAGTTCATAGGGAGAGGAGTCTGGCTCTTTGCTGCTTCACAAGGCTCTTCCTCCCCTTGGCCATGAGACGCATGAGGAAACCGTTAGGCTCAGACCAGTGCTTAGTGTGTATACTCTGTTTGTTCTCTCTCTGTTTGTACTCTACTCTCTCTGTGTGTGTTCTCTCTCTCTCGCTCTGTGTACTCTATGTGTGTACTCTCTCAGTGTACTCTCTCTCTCTCTCTCTCTCGGTGTACTCTCTCTCTGTGTGTGTGTGTACTCTCTCTCTCTCTCTGTTTTCTCTCTTTCTCTGTTTTCTCTCTTTTCTCTCTCTCTGTCTGTTCTCTCTCTCTCTCTCTGTCTGTTCTCTGTCTGTTCTCTTTCTCTCTGTGTGTACTCACTCTCTCTCTCCCTCTCTATTTTTTGTTGCCCGGCTGGCTGCACACATCACATCCCCTGTTCCGTCGTTGATCCAAGCATTCCAGGGACGCCAGGCCATGAGGAGTGTCTCCTTTTCTGGAAGTTTTTGGATCGGGAGGCCTCGTGTGCTGCCTGGTTGCATGTAGCTTAATTTTCCTCCCCTCTCCTTTGTTTTTGCCCATCTAGGCAGATGTTGATGAGATTTATAAGGATCCCCATTAGCGACAGCTTGTCTTAAAAATAAATTTTTACATTTTATTCATTTAGCCGACACACTTACAGCAGCGAGTGCATACGTTCTCATACTATTCTGTTGTACATTACAGACAAAATACACCACTCTGTGGTGGACTGGGGTTGTGTTGGCTGATAGGCGGTGGACTGGGGTTGTGTTGGCTGATAGGCGGTGGACTGGGGTTGTGTTGGCTGATAGGCGGTGGACTGGGGTTGTGTTGGCTGATAGGCGGTGGACTGGGGTTGTGTTGGCTGATAGGTGGTGGACTGGGGTTGTGTTGGCTGATAGGCGGTGGGACTGGGGTTGTGTTGGCTGATAGGTGGTGGACTGGGGTTGTGTTGGCTGATAGGCGGTGGACTGGGGTTGTGTTGGCTGATAGGTGGTGGACTGGGGTTGTGTTGGCTGATAGGTGGTGGACTGGGGTTGTGGTGGCTGGTGGTGGACTGGGGTTATGGTGGCTGGTGGTGGGAGGTTGATAGGCGGTGGGACTGGGGTTGTGTTGGCTGGTGGTGGGAGGTTGATGGGCGGTGGACTGGGGTTGTGGTGGCTGGTGGTGGGAGGTTGATAGGCGGTGGACTGGGGTTGTGGTGGCTGGTGGTGGGAGGTTGATAGGCGGTGGGACTGGGGTTGTGGTGGCTGGTGGTGGGAGGTTGATGGGCGGTGGGACTGGGGTTGTGGTGGCTGGTGGTGGGAGGTTGATGGGCGGTGGGACTGGGGTTGTGGTGGCTGGTGGTGGGAGGTTGATGGGCGGTGGGACTGGGGTTGTGGTGGCTGGTGGTGGGAGGTTGATGGGCGGTGGGACTGGGGTTGTGGTGGCTGGTGGTGGGAGGTTGATGGGCGGTGGGACTGGGGTGAAGAGACTCCTATATTACATCATGTTCTTTAGTACAAAACTTAGACTCACGTGTAGCTTGTTACCAGCCTGTCTTCAGTACAGGATATTCCAGTGTGTTTCAACAGAGCACATTCAGACCCACATTTCTGTAACAGCCTGTGTCAGCCTCAGCCAAGATCAGAGCTGCTTTGCCATTTCGGCCCCTCAATCCCCTTACTATGCAGAGGTGTGTGTGTGTGTGTGTGTGTGTGAGCCAGTGATCGGCAGAGCTTGTATTTTACAGGAGAAACTTGATCCTTTTGACTCTGTATGGGCGGCACTTGAGAAATGTGGCTTGTGTTTGCACCCGTGTGAATTTCGAAGTGTTCACCCCTGTCTGGGAAAGCAGTGTGTGTGGCGCCCCAGTACTACGCACAATTACCGTCTAACAGACCACCATGAAAATAAAATATCCTCCATAATCATTTAATAAATACAGATTCCAGATGTGACTCTTGGCATTCAGGCCAAGGAGTTCAATCTTGATTTCATCAGACCAGAGAATCTTGTTTCTCATGGTCTGAGAGTCTTTAGGTGCCTTTTGGCAAAGGACAAGAGGGCTTTCATGTGCCTTTTACTGAGGAATGGCTTCTGTCTGGCCACCCTACCGTAAAGGCCTGATTGGTGGAGTGCTGCAGAGATGGTTGTCCTTCTGGATGGTTCTCCCATCTCCACAGAGGAACTCTGTCAGAGTGACCATCAGGTTCTTAGTCACCTCCCTGACCAAGGCCCTTAGACCCCGATTGCTCATTTCGGCCGGGCTTCCAGCTCTAGGAAGAGTCTTGGTTGTTCCAAACTTCTTCCATTTAAGAATGATGGAGGCCACTGTGTTCTTGGGGACCTTCAATGCTGCAGACATTTTTTGGTACCCTTCCCCAGATCTGTGCCTCGACACAATCCTGTCTCTGAGCTCTACAGACAATTCCTTCAACCTCATGACTTGGTTTTTGCTCGGACATGCACTGTCAACTGAGACCTTTATATAGACAGGTGTGTGCCTTTCCAAATCATGTCCAGTCAATTGAATTTACCAGAGGTGGACTCCAATCAAGTTGTGGAAACATCTCAAGTATGATCAATGGAAACAGGATGCAACTGAGCTCAATCTCATAGCAAATTATCTGAATACTTATGTAAATGTATTTCAGTTTTTTTTTTTAATACATTTGCAAAAATGTCTAAACCTGTTTTTTATGTGTGTAATGAATAGAACTGGATCACTAACCCTGGCAATTTGACTGGTAAACTCATAGGTACGCTCACAATGGCTGCCTGGTATTGTGATGCAATCATTTTCATGGTAATGTAGAACGTTCATTCAAATGATGTTAACTGATGCAGTGGAATGTATTTTCATTCGAGTTGAATCAACAAATCACAGCACGATTGATGGGTTCACTTCCTGATTTTACTTCCTGCTTTGCTCCTATGGGTACAGTCCACCCATTATGCTATCATTGACTTGAATGGGGACACCTGTTCTATTCATTCTATTTCTATGGCAGTACATGCGGATGAGAAGAGAATGTGGGTCTTTAAGAAATGATCTATTTGAACGGTTATTACGGTGACCACGGTCATTTGGCTGGCCAATAAGCGCCATCCAAAATCCCATAACCGTCACAGCCATACCCACAATTCCAGCTGCTTTTGTATCAGTTAAGTGAAGATTCTGCTGTAATACCACACGTCTGACAATGACTTTCGCCATGCCTCAAGGCACCATGGGTAGTTTAGTGTCCCGTTGTCACCGTTGCCACGCTGCCTCACTAACTCAGATTTAGACTCCCGTCAAACAGAAACGTTGGCGGCGGTTCAATCATAACAAAAACGGACAGCCGGGCGAATAAACATTAGCTGTGTATTTAAACGGGGAATCGAGATGCATCTCCTCACTGTCATTTCATTAAGGACGTTAACACACAGGGACATGGAACTCTTTAACACGTTTAACAATGTGCTTTTTGGTTCCACTTATCAAGTACTGTCAAGTCCGACTTCAGTTTTATGGGCTCTGGATTTGGCTGAATAACTTTGCAGTAATTGGAACTCGAAGAGAAACTAAGTCAGTACAGGAACAAACAAAGTGGAAGACCAGTGTCAGGTGTTTGTTCCTGTGGAAGACCAGTGTCAGGTGTTTGTTCCTGTACTAAGTGGAAGACCAGTGTCAGGTGTTTGTTCCTGTACTAAGTGGAAGACCAGTGTCAGGTGTTTGTTCCTGTACTAAGTGGAAGACCAGTGTCAGGTGTTTGTTCCTGTACTAAGTGGAAGACCAGTGTCAGGTGTTTGTTCCTGTACTAAGTGGAAGACC
This sequence comes from Salvelinus fontinalis, assembly GCF_029448725.1. Taxonomy (NCBI): domain Eukaryota; kingdom Metazoa; phylum Chordata; class Actinopteri; order Salmoniformes; family Salmonidae; genus Salvelinus; species Salvelinus fontinalis. The sequence continues at coordinate 49,477,978 of NC_074675.1, forward strand.
AGTGTCAGGTGTTTGTTCCTGTACTAAGTGGAAGACCAGTGTCAGGTGTGTGTGTGTTCCTGTACTAAGTGGAAGACCAGTGTCAGGTGTGTGTGTGTTCCTGTACTAAGTGGAAGACCAGTGTCAGGTGTTTGTGTGTGTGTGTGTGTTCCTGTACTAAGTGGAAGACCAGTGTCAGGTGTTTGTGTGTTTGTTCTTGTACTAAGTGGAAGACCAGTGTCAGGTGTTTGTGTGTTTGTTCCTGTACTAACTGAAAGACCAGTGTCAGGTGTTTGTTCCTGTACTAAGTGGAAGACCAGTGTCAGGTGTTTGTGTGTTCCTGTAGTAAGTGGAAGACCAGTGTCAGGTGTTTGTGTGTTCCTGTAGTAAGTGGAAGACCAGTGTCAGGTGTTTGTTCCTGTAGTAAGTGGAATACCAGTGTCAGGTGTTTGTTCCTGTACTAAGTGGAAGACCAGTGTCAGGTGTTTGTTCCTGTACTAAGTGGAAGACCAGTGTCAGGTGTTTGTTCCTGTACTAAGTGGAAGACCAGTGTCAGGTGTTTGTTCCTGTACTAAGTGGAAGACCAGTGTCAGCTGTTTGTTCCTGTACTAAGTGGAAGACCAGTGTCAGCTGTTTGTTCCTGTACTAAGTGGAAGACCAGTGTCAGCTGTTTGTTCCTGTACTAAGTGGAAGACCAGTGTCAGGTGTTTGTTCCTGTACTAAGTGGAAGACCAGTGTCAGGTGTTTGTTCCTGTACTAAGTGGAAGACCAGTGTCAGGTGTTTGTTCCTGTACTAAGTGGAAGACCAGTGTCAGGTGTTTGTTCCTGTACTAAGTGGAAGACCAGTGTCAGGTGTTTGTTCCTGTACTAAGTGGAAGACCAGTGTCAGGTGTTTGTTCCTGTACTAAGTGGAAGACCAGTGTCAGGTGTTTGTTCCTGTACTAAGTGGAAGACCAGTGTCAGGTGTTTGTGTGTTCCTGTACTAAGTGGGAAACCAGTGTCAGGTGTTTGTTCCTGTACTAAGTGGAAGACCAGTGTCAGGTGTTTGTGTGTTCCTGTACTAAGTGGAAGACCAGTGTCAGGTGTTTGTGTGTTCCTGTACTAAGTGGAAGACCAGTGTCAGGTGTTTGTTCCTGTACTAAGTGGAAGACCAGTGTCAGGTGTTTGTGTGTTCCTGTACTAAGTGGAAGACCAGTGTCAGGTGTTTGTTCCTGTACTAAGTGGAAGACCAGTGTCAGGTGTTTGTTCCTGTACTAAGTGGAAGACCAGTGTCAGGTGTTTGTTCCTGTACTAAGTGGAAGACCAGTGTCAGGTGTTTGTTCCTGTACTAAGTGGAAGACCAGTGTCAGGTGTTTGTTCCTGTACTAAGTGGAATACCAGTGTCAGGTGTTTGTGTGTGTACTAAGTGGAAGACCAGTGTCAGGTGTTTGTGTGTGTACCTGTGGTACTAAGTGGAAGACCAGTGTCAGGTTTTTGTGTGTGTGTGTGTTCCTGTACTAAGTGGAAGACCAGTGTCAGGTGTTTGTGTGTGTTCCTGTGGTACAAAGTGGAAGACCAGTGTCAGGTGTTTGTTCCTGTACTAAGTGGAAGACCAGTGTCAGGTGTTTGTTCCTGTACTAAGTGGAAGACCAGTGTCAGGTGTTTGTTCCTGTACTAAGTGGAAGACCAGTGTCAGGTGTTTGTTCCTGTACTAAGTGGAATACCAGTGTCAGGTGTTTGTGTGTGTACTAAGTGGAAGACCAGTGTCAGGTGTTTGTGTGTGTACCTGTGGTACTAAGTGGAAGACCAGTGTCAGGTTTTTGTGTGTGTGTGTGTTCCTGTACTAAGTGGAAGACCAGTGTCAGGTGTTTGTGTGTGTTCCTGTGGTACAAAGTGGAAGACCAGTGTCAGGTGTTTGTGTGTGTTCCTGTGGTACTAAGTGGAAGACCAGTGTTTAATGTGACACATGCCCCTCTGGATTTTAAGCGCTTGTGCAAGTTGAGTGACAGCCATACATTTGTGAAATTTTCTCTCTCTCCCCGCTCTCTCTCTCTCTCTCTCTCTCTCTCTCTCTCTCTCTCTCTCTCTCTCTCTCTCTCTCTCTCCTCTCTCTCGCTCCCCTCTCTCTCTCTCTCTCTCTCTC
>NC_074675.1:49481919-49591919 GCF_029448725.1 Salvelinus fontinalis
TGCTAGCTAGCCAATGAATGAAGCCACAGGAATTTCTGGTGAATAGTGCCATCTTTGGCCAGGGTACGTTGGAAAAGTCCTGGTGGGAAAGGCTGTCTCTTTTGGTATCAATAAAATGGACCCATGTGTCTGCTGAGGCTGGGTAGACTCATGGCATTTTAGGGTGGCGGGGATGTTTTAAAGGTTACATGAGACTGTGTGTGACCTGACAGGTAGGATGTCCCTAGCGTTGCATGTCAGGTAATATTTGTCTGTGTCAGCATATGGCCTTTGACCTCTTTTCTCTCCTCTGACTACCACATAATCTACACCATCCACAGGAACCCACAACCACACGCAGATCCAGTTCCCCTGCTCATAGGGACCCAGCATCCCCGGTGTCTGTGTGCATGCGTGTGTTGTTAGTGTGTGTGTGTGTGTGTGTGTGTAAGCGAGTGATCTGTGCCTAAGGACAACTACAGAATGAGAATTACAATGCTTTATCTATTAGCTCGTCCCAGTTAGTAACTCTGGTATTAGCTGTCTGAGTAGAAGTGGTGGTTACTACTGCTTCTCTCTGCTTCAGCTCTTTGACATTGCTGTTCTATCACCTTGTAATAAAGAGGTGTATTGTGATGTGCTGACTATAGCTGTTCTCTCTGTTTTGGTGGTTTATTTATATACATGGGGTGGGGAATTAGTGTCATGTTGATAACTTCAACAATTGATATTGTCGTTAAGGTAAGGAGAACCGGTACACTGTATCAGTTAGAAGACAACAAGATAACACCAGGGACAGCAAAACAAGCAACCAACACATCTCACATGAATGGAAAACATCTCGTTTATGTCATCTCGAAATAGACTTCTTCCTTTATGTCCTTTCATCTTGCCGCCCACTCACCCAGAATGCTTTGTGACCCTGCGAGCGCTGAGTTTATCGATTTCCCCTGTGAAGCCAGAGACGGCGTACAACCAGACGACCGCCACACACAGGACGTTGTCTTGATACACAACGCGTCCTCATAAACCCACAAACAGATGTGTCCTCGGTCAAACCCACATACACTTTCACATTTTACTCGGTGTTTCACACCTTTTTACAAACGGCACCAGAACAAGTTGTATCTGCTCTGTCAGCAATACTTAACAGATTCAGATGTTTCCATTCAGGACGTCTTTCTTCAGATGGGCCATTTTACTGCAGATGTTTAGCATAGTTTCCTATTGGCAGTAGATCTGCTGTAGTTGTAACAGTGACAGGACTACAGTACACATTCGCTCTGAAACGAGCTGTTTCCTTCATGTTGTGAGTTTGTTTGCGTGTGTGAGAGAGAGAGCGAGCGAGAGGGAGACGTTCCATTGTTGAGGTTTTACAAGATAAGCCAACTGGTTTCCAGGGACTATTTTTAGCTCAAATTGGACCCCTTTTGGGTCGTATTCTGACGGGTGTTTTTATTCAGCATGAGTCCCCCGGAACACAGTGTCACCACGGATCACTTCACTTCCTGTCACATGGGTCATTGTAGGGTCAACACGTCACACACATACATACACTCGCGCACTGAGAATGATGTGACACACACACACACACACACTGAGAATATGACATCTGAGAGGAAGTGAATGGGAAGGTGAGTTTTGTTTGCCTGAATTGCAGCAGGTGGCCTACCCAAGTTCCATTGTTATTTTCCAAGACTTTTGATAATAACTGAAAACACTTTTCTCAAATTGGGCTCAACTTAAACAAATTAGTAGTATTACTGTACAAGGTCTACAGGGTTTCTGTCTTCTGTACAGCGATAAAACATGAGCCTTCATCACCATCTCTTTCGTCGGGTGGACAACATGACATGTCTTTGTAGAACGGATGTTCTGTAAGACGTGGTGAGTGAGTTGGACTTGAGACCCGACCAATGGTTGTTGTCACACTGATCCAATACGGAATGCACTTAGCTGGAAGTCGTGCTTAAGATATCACCAGGTAGCCAAATAGATGCTATGTAAATATGTACATTTCTGTGACGGAGGGCGCCTGCTAAGCAAATGGATTATATGACCTTTGTAAACATCATTTAGATATGCTAAGCCTCCCTCAAAAAAAGTTTTGTCTTCATGACAAGTTGCTTTTCATTATTTAGCTGCATTACTTTGGTTATAATGTCAATGATTTACTGAACATATTTTCTATATATTTTTTCCAGTTAAGTGTTATCGTCCAATCACGCACCCTTGACAATAGTTTTGCCAAGTAACATGTGTTTCTTACCCAGTGTCCTCTTACCTGAACCTAGCCTGGGCTGTGGTCCAATCAAAAGTCTCCGTTAGCTACTGCGTTGCTGCTTGGCAATTGCCAGCTAACGTGTCAAGTCTTGTTTCAGTAAACAGATCCTACATTAAAAACATCTTACTCTGCCTACGCAGTCTACACTTACTTTGAACTTGAACTTTCTAACCTAAGCAATATGTTACTAATGGTATGCATTTTATTTTACCTTTATACGTCTTGTCTCATCGCTGCAACCCCCCAACGGGCTCGGGAGAGATGACGGTGGAGTCATGTGTCTTCAACACACCCGCCCGCTTAACCCGGAATCCAGCCGCACCAGTGTGTCGAGGAAACACCGTTCAACTGGCGACCGTGTCAGCCTGCAGGAGTCGCTAGGCCGTGATGGGCCAAGTAAAGCCCCCCCCCCCCCCTCTGGGCCAAATCCTCCCCTAACTCGGACGACGATGGGTCAATTGTGCGTCGTCTTATGGGACTCACAGCCGGGTGTGAACCTGGAGCCTTAGACCGCTGCGCCACTCGAGTGGCCCCATTTTACCTTTAATTTAACAGGGAGTCACAAGGAGTCCTGCATCTTAAAATTACCAACAAATTACACATTGGAGAAATACACACAAACAAAACAGACAATACAAAAAAAACAATCACATTCCTCAGCAAAGAGGTCCTCAATCAACACTCTGAACTGCCGAAAGACACCATTTGTAGGGAACTCAAAATTGCACACGATGTATGGAACAAAGAAACTAAAGATATACAGTGGAAATGCCCAGATATTTGTAAGCATGGACATGATCAATGTGGGTACCATCCAAGGTACATATGCTTAAATCATTAGAATATTTTTTGTGTGCTCAAGAAAACATCTACTTTGTTTTACCCGAATTCAATACTAATTTAAGGTCAAAGGTTTTCTGTAAAACAATGAAAGCAGACTGGAATACACAACAGTATCATCCACATACAGGTTCAGGTTAATGTTATTGACAGAAAAGCCAATATTGTTAATGTATACAGTAAAAAGTACTGGACCCAGAACTGACCCCTGTGGGACACCTTTTGTTATATTCAGAAAACTTGATTTAACACCATCCGTAGACATGCATTGAGTTCGATCTGTCAAGTAGTTTCTAAACCAGTTGCATGCACCCTGGTCTAGGCCAATTGAAGAAATCCTCTGAATTAGCAATGAGTGATCAACAGTATCGAAGTCCTTCGACAAGTCTATGAAGAGGGCAAGCACCATGTTGCCTTTTATCCATACAGTTAACTACATCATTTATAACATAGGGACGCAGCAGAGATGATGCTATGACCTGGTCCTAAAGCCAGACTGATGAACATTCAGAATACAATTCATAGATGAGAAGGATCTTAGCTGAGAATTAATCAAGAATTCTACACTGAACAAAAATGTAAATGCAATATGCAACAATTTCAAAGATTTTACTGCGTTACAGTTCATACAAGGAAATCAGTCAATTGAAATGAATTAAGCCCTGTTCTATGGATTTCACATGACTGGGAATACAGATTTTCATCTGGTCAAAGATACCTTTAAAAAAAAAATGTTACGTAGGGGAGTGGATCAGAACACCAGTCAGTATCTGGTGTGACCACCATTTGACTCATGCAGCACGACACAACTCCTTCGCATAGAGTTGATCAGGCTGTTGATTGTGGCCTGGGGAATGTTGTCCCACTCCTCTTCAATGGCTGTGCAAAGTTGCTGGATTTTGGCAGGAACTGGAACAAGCTGTTGTAGACATTGATCCAGAGCATCCCAAACCTGCTCAATGGGAGACATGTCTGGTGAGTATAAAGGCCACGGAAGAACAGGGACATTTTCAGCTTCCAGGAATTGTGTACAGATCCTGGCGACATGGGGCCCGGCATTATCATGCTGAAACTGGAGGCGGATAAATGGCATGACAACGGGCCTCAGGATCTCGTCACGGTATCTCTGTGCATTCAAATTGCCACCGATAAAATGCAATTCATCCATGAAGAGCACACTTCTCCAGCGTGCCAGTGGCCATCGAAGATCAACATTTCACTGAAATTGATAACGATGCCAACCTTTAGTCAAGTCAAGACCCTGGTGAGGACAACGAGCTCGCAGATGAGCTTCCCTGAGACGGTTTATAGTTTGTGCTGAAATTATTTTGGTTGTGCAAAACCCACAGTTTCATTAGCTGTCCAGGTGGCTTGTGAAGAAGCCGGGTGTGGAAGTCTGATTTTAACACATTTTTAGAGAAAAATGCTTTTTGTGCGTATTAAATATTTCTGGGATCTTTTATTTCAGCTCATGAAACATGGGACCAACACTTGACATGTTGATGCAGTGTTTACGTTTCTGTGTTATTGTGTATTGTTCAACAGATAATGCCTTACTCATTGTATGCAGTGGAATATTGTTTAAAGAGAGTCTTATTCTATAGATCCCAGCTGGTTTGACACTCTGCACTCACTAGCCTGTCTGTCCTGACTAACATAGTCTGGTTTAGAGTAATGACTGGTCCATGTGCAGTATACACTACATCACAGGTGTCAAACTCATTCCACGGAGGGCCGAGTGTCTGCGGGTTTTCGCTCCACCCTTGTACTTGATTGATGAATTAACATCACTAATTAGTTAGGAACTCCCCACACCTGGTTGTCTAGGGCTTTATTGAAAGGAAAGACCAAAAACCTGCAGACACAAGGCCCTCCGTGGAATGAGTTTGACACCCCTGCACTACATTATCAGCTGTGTGTAGGTTGTCAGCTGTGCATGTGTCTGCTCACAGTGTGTGTGTGCACTTTTGTGTGGTTATAGTGAATACGTAGGTATGCTTTTGTGAGTGTGTATGTGTTCTTTTGGACTGGATAGATAATGTGTGTGGCACTCGCTCAGACAGTTTGGCGCAGGCCTAGATCACACTGTCCTTTTGAAAAGGATACAGTGGCTTGCGAAAGTATTCACCCCCCTTGGCATTTTTCCTATTTTGTTGCCTTACAACCTGCAATTAAAATTGCAAAACATTTTTTTTTTTGGGGGGGGGGGGGGGGTTGTATCATTTGATTTACACAACATGCCTACCACTTTGAAGATGCAAAATACTTTTTCTTGTGAAACAAACAAGAAATAAGATAAACATAACTGAACTTGAGTGTGCTTAACTATTCACCCCCCAAATCAATACTTTGTAGAGCCACCTTTTGCAGCAATTACAGCTGCAAGTCTCTTGGGGTATGTCTCTATAAGCTTGGCACATCTAGCCACTGGGATTTTTGCCCATTCTTCAAGGCAAAACTGCTCCAGCTCCTTCAAGTTGGATGGGTTCCGCTGGTGTACAGTAATCTTTAAGTCATACCACAGATTATCAATTGGATTGAGGTCTGGGCTTTGACTAGGCTGTTCCAATACATTTAAATGTTTCCCCTTAAACCACTCAAGTGTTGCTTTAGCAGTATGCTTAGGGTCATTGTCCTGCTGGAAGGTGAACCTCTGTCCCAGTCTCAAATCTCTGGAAGACTGAAACAGGTTTCCCTCAATAATATCCCTGTATTTAACACCATCCATCATTCCTTCAATCTGACCAGTTTCCCAGTCCCTGCAGATGAAAAACATGGTGTTCTCGGGGTGATGAGAGGTGTTGGGTTTGCCTCCAGACATAGCATTTTCCTTGATGGCCAAAAATCTCAACTTTTGTCTCATCTGACCAGAGTATCTTCTTCCATATGTTTGGGGAGTCTCCCACATGTCTTTTGACGAACACCAAACGTGTTTGCTTTTTTTGTTCTTTAAGCAATGGCTTTTTTTCTGGCCACTTTTCCGTAAAGCCCAGCTCTGTGTGGGGTGTACGGCTTAAAGTGGTCCTATGGACAGATACTCCAATATCCGCTGTGGAGCTTTGCAGCTCCTTCAGAGTTATCTTTGGTCTCTTTGTTTCCTCTCTGATTAGTTTCCGCCCTCATTGTCTGGTCCGCGAGTGTTGGTGGGCAGCCCTCTCTTGTCAGGTTTGTTGTGGTGCCATATTCTTTCAATTTATTTATAATTGATTTAATAGTGCTCCGTGGAATGTTCAAAGTTTCAGATATTTTTTTATTACCCAACCCTGATCTGTACTTCTCCACAACTTTGTTCCTGACCTCCTCGGTCTTCATGGTGCCGCTTGCTTAGTGCTGTTGCAGACTCTGGGGCCTTTCAGAACAGATGTGTGTGTATATAATGAGATCATGTGACACTAAGATTGCACACAGGTGGACTTTATTTAACTAATTATGTGACTTCTGAAGGTAATTGGTTGCACCAGATCTTATTTAGGGGCTTCATAGCAAACGGGGTGAATACATATGCACACACCACTTTTCAGTTTGACATTTTTTTGAATATTTTGAAACAAGTTTTTATTTCACTTCACCAATTTGGACTACTTTGTGTATGTCCATTACATGAAATCCAAATAAAAAATCGATTTCAATGACAGGTTGTAATGCAACAAAATAGGAAAAACGCCAAGGGAGATTGCAAGGCATTGTAGGCTGTACTGTTGGACTCATTTGCTGTAGGATTCTCTAGAGCACAAATGAAAACAATGTGGCCTCTTGGGATGTGAGTGGAATATCATCCCAGAGTGTAAAATGGAAACATTGCTGGAAGAGGGTATCTCAGACGGGATGTTTTTGACAGGGTACAATAGTGCCCATGCTGAAATCCAATGACACAGTTTTGTTCTCTGATGCTGTTAAATCTCTTCAATACAATCTCTAGAATGAAGTTTGAAAATTACAGACACTCCATTTTTGAGACGTTCAGTTCTTTGTGACTTGGAGTGACGTGACCTTGTGGTCCAGCAATATTCACCCATCCTATTTGCAAAGCACCTGTGTTTTTAAAAACAGATCATGTCAAAGAAATATGTACAGAATACATTATGTAAATAATAAATTATGTAAATCTGTCTGGACGTGAATTGTGAACATCTGTCAACGTCTTGCCAAATGAATGTTTATAGATGTGATTATACCATGGCATTATGGAATTCTCATTTCTGATTGGCTTGAAGGGCATTCTAGAGCGTTCATTATTTCCTTACAGCGCACGGTTTATCTGCACGGTCAAATTCAATGGCTATAGTAAATTCTTACATGTTCTATATTTGAGCTGCTTTTGAAAGCGAAAGTCAAATTTGGCATTGTTGAGTTAGATTTTCCTAATAGCAAGCTAGGACTGATGGTTTGGTTAGCTAAACGAGCAAGTCTGTGTTTGGTTATCAAGGCAACTACTGTATCTATCTAGTCAACTCGCTAGCTACTTCAGTGGATGTTGAACACATTTCTAGTGCCAAATGAACGCATTTTTGGCAGAAAATGTGTTAAAATATAACCATGGTATAATAGGGATAATCAAATAGAGGCTCTATGCATTCTCTGGAAAATAATATAACTCTGTGGAAGGTGAGTTCCACCTCTTCCACGTCATTCATTATTTTACGCATAGTCCCGCGTTGATTATCCCTTACTTAATACACAAGACTTGACGCCTGCGACCTTTAACCTGAGTATGACCTTTAACATTTGATCTTTGAACTCTCTCTCCAGACCCCTGTCTGACAGTGATGCCTCCATGCATGGGTGACGCAGACCGTTTCAGCCTGGAGGCCCTCCGGGTCATTCACAAACAGCTGGATGACGACAATGACGGGGGAATCGAGGTCAACGAGAGTGTAGAGGTGAGTAATACTAAAACTGGATTAGTCTATGTATGTGACATTCGCTGATCATTTGTGATACCAAGTCATTGGTGTTATCAAGTCATGTATGTGACCTGCTTATTTCTGTTACAAATCATGTGTGTAATTTGGTCATCTCTGTTACCAAGTCACTGGTGTTATCAAGTCGTCATTGTTCCCTGGTCATTTCTGTTTTCCAAGTTATTTATTTTTTATGATATTGTTTTGAGTATGCATTAAGGTAGGAATGCTTTGTGGCTTTAACGGTTGACCTGAACTTGGCCTTAAAGCCTTACAGCCTCATAAACAACGCCATAAACCAATGGAATAATGTTTGCAAGCCATTATCAGCTTAGGAAGCTAGTGGATAGATAGTGGAGATAAGAGAGGGAGAGATAATTATAATATGATAGGCCTTTCTCAATGTGATTGACAGTAAGACCACCATGACCTGGTCTGACCTATACCCTCTTAGTGCCCTCTTAGTTGAATAAAAAAACACATTGTGTGTGTGTGCTTACACATTTGTGTTTGTGTGCCCATGTGGGATGACGGAGCAAGGTATTGCCCTGCGACTTTAAGGGTAAAGAGAAGCTGCGTAAAAGCCCATGTTTATGGCCCCAGTAGGATTTGATGGCTCTTCTGGAGTGCAAGGAAGCAAAGAGCTGCCCATTCTGCCAAGACATGAGCTGTCCTCAGATCAGCCCTTAAGAGGACGGTTGTAGTGTCACTAGAGATCCCCAGTGGTGTACGACTAGGTGTAGGGTGAAGTTGCACCTAGATGCTGATCTTGGGTGATTTTTTTTATTTTTTCCCATTTTCTCCGCTCATGGTTAAGGTTAGGATTTGGGGAGGGGAATTTGATCCTACATCTGTACCCCAAGCGAAACTTGACCCTGGAATGTGTGACTATTCCCAGGGAGATTGGATTGACACACTCAGGCCTACATGTGACATGGTCTGCTCTTTTCTGTTCATGCTGTGTTAGGAGCCTAAGCGTCTTAGAAAATTCACCCAATTTATACACTGAGTGTACAAAACATTAAGAACACCGGCTCTTTCCGTGACATAGACTGACCAGGTGAATCCAGGTGAAAGCTATGATCCCTTATTGATGTTAGATGAAGGGGAGGAGACAGGTTAACCTTTTATGGCTGCAGGCCGGTGTCGGGCTCAATATGACAACAGCCCGTCCAAGTGCAGGGTGCGAAATTCAAAAGATATTTTTTAGAAATATTTAACTTTCACACATTAACAAGTCCAATACAGCAAATTAAAGATACACATCTTGTGAATCCAGCCAACATGTCCGATTTTTAAAATGTTTTACAGCGAAAACACCACGTATATTTATGTTAGCTCACCACCAAATACAAAAAATCACAGACATTTTTCACAGCACAAGTAGCTTGCACAAAACCAACCTAACTAACCAAGAACCAACCAAACTAACCAAGAAACAACTTCATCAGATGACAGTCTTATAACAAGTTATACAATAAATCTATGTTTTGTTTGAAAAATTTGCATATTTGAGGTATAATTCATAGTTTTACATTGCAGCTACAATCGGAAATAGCACCGAAGCAGCTAGAACAATTAGAGACCAAATTGAAATACCTAAATACTCAGAATAAAACATTTATGAAAAATACATGGTGTACAGCAAATTAAAGACAAACATCTTGTGAATCCAGCCAATATTTCCGATTCTTTAAGTGTTTTACAGCAAAAACACAATATAGCATTATATTAGCGTACTACAATAGCCAACCACACAACAGCATTGATTCGTTAGGCACGTTAGCGATATCGAATAAACCATCAAAAGATATACATTTTTTCACTAACCTTCTCAAACTTCATCAGATGACAGTCCTATAACATCATATTACACAATACATATATGGTTTGTTCGAAAATGTGCATATTTAGAGTTGAAATCCGTGGTTATACATTGGGAAAACTTAGCATCTTTTTCCCAGAATGTCCGGATATATTTCTGACACTCACCTATTCTAATCAATAACTATTCATAGACTTTACTAAAAAATACATGTTGGACAGCAAATTAAAGATAGCTTAGTTCTTAATGCAATCACCGTGTTAGAATTCTAAAAATAACTTCATTACGACATGCAGCTTACGTTATGGCGAGAGAGCGCCCAAAATCTGGGCGCAAACTAATAGTACACATGTTCGACAGATATATGAAATAACATCAATAACATCATAAATGGGTCCTACTTTTGATGATCTTCCATTAGAATGTTGTACAAGAGGTCCTTCGTCCAGAACAATCGTTGTTTGATTTTAGAACGGCCTTTTTCCCCTCTCGATTTAGCAAGCAAAACTTGCCAAGTGGCGCGAAGCTCTCCATCGTCAACAAACTCAGAGAACGGAACACGCCAAAACTCCCGAAAAAATTTAAATAATCTGATTAACCTGTTTGGCGTGCAAGCCCGACGTCGGTACATTTATGACAACAGCCACTTCAAGTGCAGGGTGCGAAATTCAAAATATATATTTTTTAAATATTTAACTTTCACACATTAACAAGTCCAATTATAGCATAGGAAAGGTACACATCTCGTGAATCCAGCCAACATGTCCGATTTTTAAAATGTTTTACAGGGAAGACAAAATATGTAAATCTATTAGCTAACCACGTTAGCAAAAGACTCCACTTTTATTACTCCATCAGTTTTTGACTCCATCAGTAGCTATCACAAATTCGGCCAAATAAAGATATAAATAGCCACTAACCAAGACACAACCTCATCAGATGACAGTCTGATAACATATTTATTGTATAGCATATGTTTTGTTCGAAAAATGTGCATATTTCAGGTATAACTCATAGTTTACATTGCAGCTACATTCAGAATTTGCACCGAAAGCAGCCATAATATTTAGACACCAACGTCAAATACCTAATTACTCATCATAAAACATTTCTGAAAAATACATAGTGTACAGTAAATGAAAGACAGGCATCTTGTGATTCCAGCCAATATTTCCGATTTATTAAGTGTTTACAGCGAAAACAAAATGTAGCGTTATATTAGCTTAGCACAATAGCCAGAAACACTTGGGCGCCGGCGACTACGACAGATATATGAAACAACATCTTAAAATGGGTCTTACTTTTGCTGATCTTTCATGAGAATGTTGAACAAGGTGTCCTTTGTCCAGATGAGTCGTTGTTTGGATTCAGAATGGCAACTTTCTCTCTCCATTTAGCAAGCGCGCTAGCCGGGTTGCACGGATCTCTCCATGTAAACAAACGGAAGAGAACGGAACACGGCAAAACTCCCTAAAAATTTCAATAATCTGATGAAACTATATTGAAAAAACATACTTTACGATGATATGGTGACATGTATCAAATAAAATCAAAGCCGGAAATAATATTCGCCTATAACGCCAGCAAAACAAAAGGCAACCCCACTGTCCAAATCGCGTTCTTCAGAGTACTGGAAATGGGGTACACGTCATTCCAAGAGGATTTATTCCATCCCAGATCGAGATAATCACCTCCTTTCTTCTCTCACAGCCTTTTTGACACCCAGACGAAAGTGTATGACGTGTATGTATACTAATAGCTCTTGTGCCCATTTATAGGCAGGAAGAGGAAGAGAGCATCGATTTCAGACTTTGAACTTCCGGGTCAGGAAAAGTGCTGCAGAATGAGTTCTGTTTCACTCAGAGAAATAATTCAAACGGTTTTAGAAACTAGAGAGAAACTAGAGAAATAATGCAAACGGTTTTAGAAACTAGAGAGTGTTTTCAATCCAATAGTAATAATAATATGCATATTGTACGAGCAAGAATTGAGTACGACGTTTGAAATGGACACATTTTATCAGGCTACTCAATACTGCCCCTTGCAGCCATAACAGGTTAAACTATATTGAAAAAACATACTTTACGATGATATTGTCACATTTATCAAATAAAATCAAAGCCGGAGCTATTAGCCGTCTATAACAACAGCTTTTCAGAAGCCAATCCGGAAGTCCTTTCCGCGTCTTCCTGAACAAAGGAAATTGGGGTCCTGTCATTCCAAGCGCTCTCTTTTGACCATAGAAATAGCTAGAGACTCCATTTCACCTCTCACAGCCTATTGACATCGAGTGAAAGGCGTATGAAGTGCATGTATACTAATAGATTTCAAGCAAAAGATTAGGTAGGCCCTGGAACAGAGCCTCGATTTGAGATTTTTCACTTTCTGACAGGAAGTTTGCTGCAAAATGAGTTCTGTTTTACTCACAGATATAATTCAAACGGTTTTAGAAACTTGAGAGTGTTTTCTATCCAATAGTAATAATAATATGCATATTGTACGAGCAAGAATTGAGTACGAGGCCGTTTGAAATGGGCACCTTCCATCCAAGTTACTCAATACTGCCCCTGCAGCCATAAGAAGTTAAAGGTTTTTTTAATCCTTGACACATGGATTGTGTATGTGTGCCATTCAGATGGTGAATAGACACAAGATTGAAGGGCCTTGGAACAGGGTATGGTAGTAGGTGCCAGGCACACCAGTTTGTGTCAAGAACTGCAATGCTGCTGGTTTTGTCACTCTCAACAGTTTCCAGTGTGCATCAAGAATGGTCCACCAGCTACAGGACATCCAGCCAACTTGACACAACTGTGGGAAGCATTGAAGTCAACATGGACCAGCATCCCTGTGGAACGCTTTCGACACCTTGTAGAGTCCATGCCCCGACGCATTGAGGCTGTTCTGAGGGCAAAAGGAAGGTGTTCCTAATGTTTGGTTTACTCAGTGTATATACATTTTTCCCAATGACTTAAATGCCTTTTTGAGAGTTTGTTAGAAAATTGGTGAAGTACGTGTTAACGGTGACGGTGTTGACCGTGACGGTTTTTACGGTGACGGTGTTGACGGTGACGGGGTTGGCGGTGACGGGGTTGAGGATACAAGGGTTGGGGAAAGGGGGCCACTTTAGGGATGTCCTCACCCCCTGCCACACACATCTTGGCCCGTAATGTGGGAGGGACACCAGCGTTTCCCCTCTACTTCTCTTACACGCACACGCACACACACACACGCACGCACGCACTCAAACACACAACCTCACTCAGTGATGATGTAACGGGGTTGACAGTAACCTTGTCACAGAGGGACAGGGGACATAATATGGTGATAGTGACACCAGTAGTGATGGGGTTCTAGTGTAGTGTAGGGCTACTGGATAGTGACACCAGTAGTGAGGGCGTTCTAGTGTAGTGTAGGGCTACTGGATAGTGACACCAGTAGTGAGGGGGTTGTAGTGTAGGGCTACTGGATAGTGACACCAGTAGTGAGGGGGTTCTAGTGTAGTGTAGGGCTACTGGATAGTGACACCAGTAGTGAGGGGGTTCTAGTGTAGTGTAGGGCTACTGGATAGTGACACCAGTAGTGTGGTGGTTCTAGTGTAGTGTAGGGCTACTGGATAGTGCCACCAGTAGTGAGGGGGTTCTAGTGTAGTGTAGGGATACTGGATAGTGCCACCAGTAGTGAGGGGGTTCTAGTGTAGTGTAGGGCTACTGGATAATGACACCAGTAGTGAGGGGGTTCTAGTGTAGTGTAGGGCTACTGGATAGTGACACCAGTAGTGATGGGGTTCTAGTGTAGTGTAGGGCTACTGGATAGTGACACCAGTAGTGATGGGGTTCTAGTGTAGGGCTACTGGATAGTGACACCAGTAGTGATGTGGTTCTAGTGTAGTGTAGGGCTACTGGATAGTGACACCAGTAGTGAGGGGGTTCTAGTGTAGTGTAGGGCTACTGGATAGTGACACCAGTAGTGAGGGGGTTCTAGTGTAGTGTAGGGCTACTGGATAGTGACACCAGTAGTGATGGGGTTCTAGTGTAGTGTAGGGCTACTGGATAGTGACACCAGTAGTGATGGGGTTCTAGTGTAGTGTAGGGCTACTGGATAGTGACACCAGTAGTGAGGGGGTTCTAGTGTAGTGTAGGGCTACTGGATAGTGACACCAGTAGTGAGGGGGTTCTAGTGTAGTGTAGGGCTACTGGATAGTAACACCAGTAGTGATGGGGTTCTAGTGTAGTGTAGGGCTACTGGATAGTGACACCAGTAGTGAGGGCGTTCTAGTGTAGTGTAGGGCTACTGGATAGTGACACCAGTAGTGAGGGGGTTGTAGTGTAGGGCTACTGGATAGTGACACCAGTAGTGAGTTGGTTCTAGTGTAGTGTAGGGCTACTGGATAGTGACACCAGTAGTGAGGGGGTTCTAGTGTAGTGTAGGGCTACTGGATAATGACACCAGTAGTGAGTTGGTTCTAGTGTAGTGTAGGGCTACTGGATAGTGACACCAGTAGTGAGGGGGTTCTAGTGTAGTGTAGGGCTACTGGATAATGACACCAGTAGTGAGTTGGTTCTAGTGTAGTGTAGGGCGACTGGATAGTGACACTAGTAGTGAGGGGGTTCTAATGTAGTGTAGGGCGACTGGATAGTGACACCAGTAGTGAGGGGGTTCTAGTGTAGTGTAGGGCTACTGGATAGTGACACCAGTAGTGATGGGGTTCTAGTGTAGTGTAGGGCTACTGGATAGTGACACCAGTAGTGAGGGGGTTCTAGTGTAGTGTAGGGCTACTGGATAGTGACACCAGTAGTGAGGGCGTTCTAGTGTAGTGTAGGGCTACTGGATAGTGACACCAGTAGTGATGGGGTTCTAGTGTAGTGTAGGGCTACTGGATAGTAACACCAGTAGTGATGGGGTTCTAGTGTAGTGTAGGGCTACTGGATAGTGACACCAGTAGTGAGGGGGTTCTAGTGTAGTGTAGGGCTACTGGATAGTGACACCAGTAGTGAGGGGGTTCTAATGTAGTGTAGGGCCACTGGATAGTGACACCAGTAGTGATGGGGTTCTAGTGTAGTGTAGGGCTACTGGATAGTGACACCAGTAGTGAGGGGGTTCTAGTGTAGTGTAGGGCTACTGGATAGTGCCACCAGTAGTGAGGGGGTTCTAGTGTAGTGTAGGGCTACTGGATAGTGACACCAGTAGTGATGGGGTTTTAGTGTAGGGCTACTGGATAGTGACACCAGTAGTGATGGGGTTCTAGTGTAGTGTAGGGCCACTGGATAGTGACACCAGTAGTGAGGTGGTTCTAGTGTAGTGTAGTGTAGGGCTACTGGATAGTGACACCAGTAGTGAGGGGGTTCTAGTGTAGTGTAGGGCTACTGGATAGTGACACCAGTAGTGAGGGGGTTCTAGTGTAGTGTAGGGCTACTGGATAGTGCCACCAGTAGTGAGGGGGTTCTAGTGTAGTGTAGGGCTACTGGATAATGACACCAGTAGTGAGGGGGTTCTAGTGTAGTGTAGGGCTACTGGATAGTGACACCAGTAGTGAGGGGGTTCTAGTGTAGTGTAGGGCTACTGGATAGTGACACCAGTAGTGATGGGGTTCTAGTGTAGTGTAGGGCTACTGGATAGTGACACCAGTAGTGAGGTGGTTCTAGTGTAGTGTAGGGCTACTGGATAGTGACACCAGTAGTGATGGGGTTCTAGTGTAGTGTAGGGCTACTGGATAGTGACACCAGTAGTGAGGGCGTTCTAGTGTAGTGTAGGGCTACTGGATAGTGACACCAGTAGTGAGGGCGTTCTAGTGTAGTGTAGGGCTACTGGATAGTGACACCAGTAGTGAGGGGGTTCTAGTGTAGTGTAGGGCTACTGGATAGTGACACCAGTAGTGATGGGGTTTTAGTGTAGGGCTACTGGATAGTGACACCAGTAGTGATGGGGTTCTAGTGTAGTGTAGGGCCACTGGATAGTGACACCAGTAGTGAGGTGGTTCTAGTGTAGTGTAGTGTAGGGCTACTGGATAGTGACACCAGTAGTGAGGGGGTTCTAGTGTAGTGTAGGGCTACTGGATAGTGACACCAGTAGTGAGGGGGTTCTAGTGTAGTGTAGGGCTACTGGATAGTGCCACCAGTAGTGAGGGGGTTCTAGTGTAGTGTAGGGCTACTGGATAATGACACCAGTAGTGAGGGGGTTCTAGTGTAGTGTAGGGCTACTGGATAGTGACACCAGTAGTGAGGGGGTTCTAGTGTAGTGTAGGGCTACTGGATAGTGACACCAGTAGTGATGGGGTTCTAGTGTAGTGTAGGGCTACTGGATAGTGACACCAGTAGTGAGGTGGTTCTAGTGTAGTGTAGGGCTACTGGATAGTGACACCAGTAGTGATGGGGTTCTAGTGTAGTGTAGGGCTACTGGATAGTGACACCAGTAGTGAGGGCGTTCTAGTGTAGTGTAGGGCTACTGGATAGTGACACCAGTAGTGAGGGCGTTCTAGTGTAGTGTAGGGCTACTGGATAGTGACACCAGTAGTGAGGGGGTTCTAGTGTAGTGTAGGGCTACTGGATAGTGACACCAGTAGTGAGGGGGTTCTAGTGTAGTGTAGGGCTACTGGATAGTGGACCATCACCTTTTTGACTGAGTGCGAGTTGGACCTCGGTCAACAAAGTTATACGAATAGATTAGCTATTTTTATAGATGTGAATTATTCATATTATGACCAATTTTCTTAATATTAAGTTACTTTAAAGTTACTTTTTACTTCAGTTGGGGGTTGTTGCTTTGTTGTGATTTCCTAGCTGGTCTCCAGTGTAAATCATAAGGGCTTTGTGGTACCCGTAGACATGCCTGGAAACACACGCACGCACGCACGCACACAGGCATAATTTATTGAGGGAAGGATAGCTCAGTGAGTTGTTGACATGTGCTACTGGTCACCACCAGAGGATCCATGGCTAGATATTCAGACCTCCTAAACACACACACTGCCCCACCCAGCCCCTTCATCTATCACTACACACTGCCCCCTGCCCCACCCAGCCCCTTCATCTCTCACTACACACTGCCCCCCTGCCCCACCCAGCCCCTTCATCTCTCACGGACACACTGCCCCCCTGCCCCACCCAGCCCCTTCATCTCTCACTACACACTGCCCCCTGCCCCACCCAGCCCCTTCATCTATCACTACACACTGCCCCCCTGCCCCACCCAGCCCCTTCATCTCTCACTACACACTGCCCCCTGCCCCACCCAGCCCCTTCATCTATCACTACACACTGCCCCCCTGCCCCACCCAGCCCCTTCATCTATCACTACACACTGCCCCCTGCCCCACCCAGCCCCTTCATCTATCACTACACACTGCCCCCTGCCCCACCCAGCCCCTTCATCTATCACTACACACTGCCCCCTGCCCCACCCAGCCCCTTCATCTATCACTACACACTGCCCCCCTGCCCCACCCAGCCCCTTCATCTATCACTACACACTGCCCCCTGCCCCACCCAGCCCCTTCATCTCTCACGCACACACTGCCCCCCTACCCCACCCAGCCCCTTCATCTCTCACGCCCCCCTGCCCCACCCAGCCCCTTCATCTCTCACGCACACACCGCCCTCCTGCCCCACCCAGCCCCTTCATCTCTCACGCACACACTGCCCCCCTACCCCACCCAGCCCCTTCATCTCTCATGCACACACTGCCCCCCTGCCCCACCCAGCCCCTTCATCTCTCATGCACACACCGCCCCCCTGCCCCACCCAGCCCCTTCATCTCTCACGCACACACCGCCCCCCTGCCCCACCCAGCCCCTTCATCTCTCATGCACACACCGCCCCCCTGCCCCACCCAGCCCCTTCATCTCTCATGCACACACCGCCCCCCTACCCCACCCAGCCCCTTCATCTCTCATGCACACACCGCCCCCCTGCCCCACCCAGCCCCTTCATCTCTCACGCACACACCGCCCCCCTGCCCCACCCAGCCCCTTCATCTCTCACGCACACAATGCCCCCCTGCCCCACCCAGCCCCTTCATCTCTCACTAGACACTGCCCCCTACCCCACCCAGCCCCTTCATCTCTCACTAGACACTGCCCCCTTGCCCCACCCAGCCCCTTCATCTCTCACTAGACACTGCCCCCCTGCCCCAACCAGCCCCTTCATCTCTCACACACACACCGCCCCCCTGCCCCACCCAGCCCCTTCATCTCTCACACACACACCGCCCCCCTGCCCCACCCAGCCCCTTCATCTCTCACGCACAACCTTACAGAAGTTCCGAGTGTGTTGTTTGAAAGGGCAGGAGAGGCTCATGGGATGACTCCTTCGACCCAACTGGAATCCAATTCAGACAACCAGCCCCTTTGTATTGTGTGTGTGCGTCCTGTCCATTTGAGCTAATGTCCTAGTCATTTGTCAGGTGACTCGGCTATTTCCAAAAACTCCCGTTGGATAACAACATCAATAGCAAACAAACTGAAGTTGTGCAACTTGTCAATGTGTTTGTTAACAAATAAACGTCCACTGTTTTAACTTTGTCATTGTGTTTGCTAGGAAACCTTTAGGTGGAAATGGCAATCATTTCTCCTGTTCAGCCATTTAGGAGAATTACAGCTGATAGATTTGACTAAAACACTGAATACTAACAGTCCCACTTGTCTCACTAGCACTGACGTTACTGACAGTTGGTTTGAGTAAAGGTTTTACGTAATTCACTTACCTAGCTACCTTGAGATAAATACACTGGTCGTTGCTCTGCTAAATGACTAAACCATCTACTGTATCTATGACCCATATTCATTCCTGAAACATGAAGAAGTTATTTATTCTCAGTATGCTTGACATTGCCTTCCAGTCACTGATCTCAACCCACAGCAAGACCACAAATGATCACAGCAATTAATACCGTAGACGGCCCAACCCACAAAACCCACACTGAGAACCACATTGAGCTAATCCTCGAAGGTAACCTCTGGTTTAGAACCACATTGAGCTAATCCTCGAAGGTAACCTCTGGTTTAGAACCACATTGAGCTAATCCTCGAAGGTAACCTCTGGTTTAGAACCACATTGAGCTAATCCTCGAAGGTAACCACTGGTTTAGAACCACATTGAGCTGATCCTCGAAGGTAACCACTGGTTTAGAACCACATTGAGCTAATCCTCGAAGGTAACCACTGGTTTAGAACCACATTGAGCTAATCCTCGAAGGTAACCTCTGGTTTAGAACCACATTGAGCTAATCCTCGAAGGTAACCTCTGGTTTAGAACCACATTGAGCTAATCCTCGAAGGTAACCTCTGGTTTAGAACCACATTGAGCTAATCCTCGAAGGTAACCTCTGGTTTAGAACCACATTGAGCTGATCCTCGAAGGTAACCTCTGGTTTAGAACCACATTGAGCTAATCCTCGAAGGTAACCTCTGGTTTAGAACCACATTGAGCTAATCCTCGAAGGTAACCTCTGGTTTAGAACCACGTTGAGCTAATCCTCGAAGGTAACCTCTGGTTTAGAACCACGTTGAGCTAATCCTCGAAGGTAACCTCTGGTTTAGAACCACATTGAGCTAATCCTCGAAGGTAACCTCTGGTTGAGAACCACGTTGAGCTAATCCTCGAAGGTAACCTCTGGTTTAGAACCACATTGAGCTAATCCTCGAAGGTAACCTCTGGTTGAGAACCACGTTGAGCTAATCCTCGAAGGTAACCACTGGTTTAGAACCACGCTGAGCTAATCCTCGAAGGTAACCTCTGGTTTAGAACCACATTGAGCTAATCCTCGAAGGTAACCTCTGGTTTAGAACCACGCTGAGCTAATCCTCGAAGGTAACCTCTGGTTTAGAACCACGTTGAGCTAATCCTCGAAGGTAACCTCTGGTTTAGAACCACGTTGAGCTAATCCTCGAAGGTAACCTCTGGTTTAGAACCACGTTGAGCTAATCCTCGAAGGTAACCTCTGGTTTAGAACCACGTTGAGCTAATCCTCGAAGGTAACCTCTGGTTTCGAACCACATTGAGCTGATCCTCGAAGGTAACCTCTGGTTTAGAACCACATTGAGCTAATCCTCGAAGGTAACCTCTGGTTTAGAACCACGTTGAGCTAATCCTCGAAGGTAACCTCTGGTTTAGAACCACATTGAGCTAATCCTCGAAGGTAACCTCTGGTTTAGAACCACATTGAGCTAATCCTCGAAGGTAACCTCTGGTTTAGAACCACATTGAGCTAATCCTCGAAGGTAACCTCTGGTTTAGAACCATGTTGAGCTAATCCTCGAAGGTAACCTCTGGTTTAGAACCATGTTGAGCTAATCCTCGAAGGTAACCTCTGGTTTAGAACCACGTTGAGCTAATCCTCGAAGGTAACCTCTGGTTTAGAACCACGTTGAGCTAATCCTCGAAGGTAACCTCTGGTTTAGAACCACATTGAGCTAATCCTCGAAGGTAACCTCTGGTTTAGAACCACGCTGAGCTAATCCTCGAAGGTAACCTCTGGTTTAGAACCACATTGAGCTAATCCTCGAAGGTAACCTCTGGTTTAGAACCACGCTGAGCTAATCCTCGAAGGTAACCTCTGGTTTAGAACCACATTGAGCTAATCCTCGAAGGTAACCTCTGGTTTAGAACCACATTGAGCTAATCCTCGAAGGTAACCACTGGTTTAGAACCACATTGAGCTAATCCTCGAAGGTAACCACTGGTTTAGAACCACATTGAGCTAATCCTCGAAGGTAACCTCTGGTTTAGAACCACATTGAGCTAATCCTCGAAGGTAACCTCTGGTTTAGAACCACGTTGAGCTAATCCTCGAAGGTAACCACTGGTTTAGAACCACATTGAGCTAATCCTCGAAGGTAACCTCTGGTTTAGAACCACGTTGAGCTAATCCTCGAAGGTAAACTCTGGTTTAGAACCACGTTGAGCTAATCCTCGAAGGTAACCTCTGGTTTAGAACCACATTGAGCTAATCCTCGAAGGTAACCTCTGGTTTAGAACCACATTGAGCTAATCCTCGAAGGTAACCACTGGTTTAGAACCATATGATTTAGCCCCTGTAGTCCTTATATCCTACCTTTATGGTGTACAGCGCTGTTATTGGTCAATGCAAAGGGGTAGGAGGGGTGGGGTGGGGTAGGGGAGGGGTTTAGGGTGGGTTGCAGAATAGCAGTGCTTTATTATGGCGTAGCAACACAACTCGTGCCAAATCAACTCATGCTGTTCCCAAGGCGATTGGAGCTTTTAAGGTTTTGTTGTGTTGCCCATACCTGTTTCCTTGGCAATGGCGGTTGGTGCTGTGGCTATTCAGGGGCTGTTGTGAGGGCTAGAGAAAAGCAGGTTGTTGATGGTAGGGTGTTATGGAGGAGATCTAGTGTACCAGAGAAAGACCTCCGGCGGTTACGCTGCTATGTGGGAGGAGAACACACAGTGTAATCTGCTCAAACACCATATTCACAACACCTGTGGTCTGACCATTTTATTTATTTATTTATTTTACCAGGTAAGTTGACTGAGAACACATTCTCATTTGCAGCAACGACCTGGGGAATAGTTACAGGGGAGAGGAGGGGGATGAATGAGCCAATTGTAAACTGGGGATTATTAGGTGACCATGATGGTTTGAGGGTCAGATTGGGAATTTAGCCAGGACACCGGGGTTAACACCCCTACTCTTACGATAAGTGCCATGGGATCTTTAATGACCTCAGAGAGTCAGGACACCCGTTTAACGTCCCATCCGAAAGACGGCACCCTACACAGGGCAGTGTCCCCAATCACTGCCCTGGGGCATTGGGATATTTTTTAGACCAGAGGAAAGAGTGCCACCTACTGGCCCTCCAACACCACTTCCAGCAGCATCTGGTCTCCCATCCAGGGACTGACCAGGACCAACCCTGCTTAGCTTCAGAAGCAAGCCAGCAGTGGTATGCAGGGTGGTATGCTGCTGGCACACCATAGAGACTAGAGGTCGACCGATTAGGATTTTTCAACGCCATACAGATTATTGGAGGACCAAAAAAAGCTGATACCGATATCGGCCAATTTTAAAATAAAAAAGTTATATATATTTGTAATAATGACAATTACAACAATATTGAATGAACAATGAACCCTTTTATTTTAACTTAATATAATACATAAATAAAATCTATTTAGTCTCAAATAAATAATGAAACATGTTCAATTTGGTTTTAAATAATGCAAAAACACAGTGTTGGAGAAGAAAGTAAAAGTGCAATATGTGCCATGTAAGAAAGCTAACGTTTAAGTTTCTTGCTCAGAACATGAGAAGCTGGTATATGAAGCTGGTGGTTCAATATTCCCAGTTAAGAAGTTTTAGGTTGTAGTTATTGGAATTATGACGCGTCAACTATTTCTCTCTCTACCATTTGTATTTCATATACCTTTGACTATTGTATGTTCTTATAGGCACTTTAGTATTGCCAGCCTAATCTCGGGAGTTAAAAGGCTTGAAGTCATTAACAGCGCTGTGCAACAAGCACTGCTAAGAGCTGCTGACAAACGCAGTAAAGTGCTGTTTGAATGAATGCTCACAAGCCTGCTGCTTCCTACCACCGCTCAGACTGCTCTATCAAATATCAAATCATAGACTTAATTATAATAAACACACAAATACGAGCCTTTGGTCATTAATATGGTCAAATCCGGAAACAAAATGTTTATTCTTTCAGTGAAATATGGAACCGTTCCGTATTTTGTCGAACGGGTGGCATCCCTAAGTCTAAATATTGCTGTTACATTGCACAACCTTCAATGTTATGTCATAATTACGTACAATTCTGGCAAATTAATTACGGTCTTTGTTAGGAATAAACAGTTCGCAACGAGCCAGGTGGCCCAAACTGTTGCATATACCCTGACTCTGCTTGCACTGAATGCAAGAGAAGTGACACAATTTCCCTAGTTAATACTGCCAGCTAACATGCATTTATTTTAACTAAATATGCAGTTTTAAACATATATACTTCTGTGTATTGATTTAAAAAAAGTCATTGATGTTTATGGTTAGGTACATTTGTGCAACGAAAGTGCTTTTTTCGCAAATGTGCTTTTGTTAAATCATCATCACCCTTTTGGCGAAGTTGAAGTAGGCTGTGATTCGATGATAAATTAACAGGCACCACATTGATTATATGCAACGCAGGACAAGCTAGTTAATCTAGTAATATCATCAACCAGGTGTAGTTAACCTCTAACGCCTCACAAACCCGGATCCGGGAGCCCCCCCCATCAAAAAAGCTGACTAGCATAGCCTAGCCTAAAGCCACAGGGATATCATATAATAAAATGTTCATGAAATCACAAGTCCAAGACACCAAATGAAAGATAAACATCTTGTGAATCAAGCCATCATTTCTGATTTTTAACATGTTTTACAGGGAAGACACAATATGTAAATCTATTAGTTAACCACGTTAGCAAAAGACACCACTTCCATACTCCACCATTTTTTTTACTCCATCAGCAGCTATCACAAATTCGACCAAATAAAGATATAAATAGCCACTAACCAAGAAACAACCTCATCAGATGACAGTCTGATAACATATTTATTGTATAGGATAGGTTTTGTTAGAAAAATGTGCATATTTCAGGTATAAATCAGAGTTTACTATTGCAGCCCCCATCACAACTCTCACTAAAACGACTAGAATAACTACAGAGACCATCGTGTATTAGCTAATTACTCATCATAAAACATTTCTTAAAAATACACAGCGTGCAGCAGATGAAAGACACAGATCTTGTGAATCAAGACAATATTTCAGATTTTCTAAGTGTTTTACAGCGAAAACACAATATAGCGTTATACACTGCTCAAAAAAATAAAGGGAACACTTAAACAACACAATGTAACTCCAAGTCAATCACACTTCTGTGAAATCAAACTGTCCACTTAGGAAGCAACACTGATTGACAATAAATTTCACATGCTGTTGTGCAAATGAAATGGACAAAAGGTGGAAATTATAGGCAATTAGCAAGACACCCCCAAAAAAGGAGTGATTCTGCAGGTGGTGACCACAGACCACTTCTCAGTTCCTATGCTTCCTGGCTGATGTTTTGGTCACTTTTGAATGCTGGCGGTGCTCTCACTCTAGTGGTAGCATGAGACGGAGTCTACAACCCACACAAGTGGCTCAGGTAGTGCAGTTCATCCAGGATGGCACATCAATGCGAGCTGTGGCAAAAAGGTTTGCTGTGTCTGTCAGCGTAGTGTCCAGAGCATGGAGGCGCTACCAGGAGACAGGCCAGTACATCAGGAGACGTGGAGGAGGCCGTAGGAGAGCAACAACCCAGCAGCAGGACCGCTACCTCCGCCTTTGTGCAAGGAGGTGCACTGCCTGCGCCCTGCAAAATGACCTCCAGCAGTCCAACTCCTGAACGCGCGTCACATTGAAATCCAGGAAAATCGCAATACACTGCTATAAACTGCTATAAGTCGGTTTAAATTAACTACCTTATGATGTCTTTAACACCTATAACGAATAAAAACATGACCGGAGATATAGAACTACTAAAACGAAAGTGTTTGCAGGACGCCATTGTGATGTCTTCATGCGTCAAGCGCACCATTGAAAAGGACGGTACTTCCGTTCCACGGTCTATATATAGGGCCCAGATTGCGCAATCCATTCAAATTCTCCCCGCTTACTGACATCTAGAGGAAGGCGTATGCAGTGCATGTAGCCCCATAGCTTACATTGGGACTTATAAACTGACCCCAGAACATGGACCTCGATTTCTGAAATCTCACTCCCTGACAGAAAATGTGCTGCAGAAAGAGTTCTGTTTCACTCAGAGAAATAATTCAAACGGGTTTAGAAACTAGAGTGTTTTCTATCCAATAGTAATAATAATATGCATATTGTACGAGCAAGAATTGAGTACGAGGCAGTTTAATTTGGGCACTATTTTTTCCAATGGTGAAACAGCGCCCCCATATTGACAAGAAGTTAACTAGTGATTAAATGATGATTGTTTTTTATAAGATACCTTTAATGCTAAGTAGCAACTTACCTTGGCTCCTTGCAGCCACAAGGTCCTTTTGACGCTGCACTCGCGTAACAGGTGGTCAGCCTGCCACGCAGTTTCCTCGTGGATTACAATGTAATCGGCCATAATCGGTGTACAAAAAGGCAGATTACCGATTGTTATGACAATTTGAAATCGTCCCTAATTAATCAGCCAACTTCTAATAGAGACACAACTAATATATCTCACATCACACTGAAAGGTACGTCTGCTGATATCCATGATTCTCTACAATGTCATAACGCTATACCTCTATTTAACTTCAGTTAGTTTATGTTCACACTGTGTCAGTTTCATTGCAGTCTGTAATGATAGAATAACCAGTAATAATAACCAAATGTGTTTTTCTTCTTGCAGTTTATTAGAGAAGATATGAAGCAACAACAAACGAACAAACACAGTAACCTTCACAGGGAAGACCAACACATCACTGTGGAGGAGCTGTGGAAGGGCTGGAAAACCTCTGAAGGTAGGAGAGAGATGGAGGGCTAGAGAGGGGAGAGAGATAGATGGAGGAGCTGTGGAAGGGCTGGAAAACCTCCGAAGGTAGGAGAGAGATGGAGGGAGGGGAGAGAGATGGAGGGAGGAGAGAGATGGAGGGGTTTAAAATAGGGAGGGAGAGAGATGGAGGGGTTTAAAATAGGGAGGGAGAGGGTAAATGGGAGGGAGGAAGGGAGAGGGGGTAAATGGGAGAGAGGGAGGAAGGGGGAGAGGGTAAATGGGAGAGAGGGAGGAAGGGGGAGAGGGTAAATGGGAGAGAAGGAGGAAGGGAGAGAGGGTAAATGGGAGAGAGGGAGGAAGGGAGAGAGGGTAAATGGGAGAGAGGGAGGAAGGGAGAGAGGGTAAATGGGAGGGAGGGTAAATGGAAGGGAGAGGAATGGAGAGAGGGTAAATGGGAGGGAGAGAGGGTAAATGGGAGGGAGGAAGGGAGAGAGGGTAAATGGGAGGGAGGAAGGGAGAGAGGGTAAATGGGAGGGAGGAAGGGAGAGAGGGTAAATGGGAGGGAGGAAGGGAGAGAAGGTAAATGGGAGGGAGGAAGGGAGAGAGGGTAAATGGGAGGGAGAGAGGGTAAATGGGAGGGAGGAAGGGAGAGAGGGTAAATGGGAGGGAGGAAGGGAGAGAGGGTAAATGGGAGGGAGAGAGGGTAAATGGGAGGGAGGAAGGGAGAGAGGGTAAATGGGAGGGAGGAAGGGAGAGAGGGTAAATGGGAGGGAGGAAGGGAGAGAGGGTAAATCAAATCAAACTTTATTTGTCACATGCGCCGAATACAACAAGTGGAAACTTTAACGTGATACGCTTTCTTACAAGCCCTTAACCAACAGTGCAGTTCAAGAAGAAGAAAATATTTACCAAGGTGTCTAAAATAAAAAGTAATAATGAAAAGTAACACTAACACTAATGAGAATATATACAGGGGGCACCGGTACCGAGTCAGTGTGGAGGCTATATACAGGGGGCACCGGTACCGAGTCAGTGTGGAGGCTATATACAGGGGGCACCGGTACCGAGTCAGTGTGGAGGCTATATACAGGGGGCACCGGTACCGAGTCAGTGTGCAGGGGTACAGGCCGGTTGAGGTAATCTCTACATGTAGGTGGGGGTGAAGTGACTATACATAGGTAACAAACAAACAGCGAGTAGCAACAGTGTACAAGAGGGGGGTGTCAATGTAAATTGTCCGGAGGCGATTTTTATGAATTGTTCAGCAATCTAATTGCTGGGGAGAGGGGGTACATGGAAGGGAGAGGTGGTACATGGAAGGGAGAGGTGGTACATGGAAGGGAGAGGGGGTACATGGAAGGGAGAGGGGGTACATGGAAGGGAGAGGGGGTACATGGAAGGGAGAGGGGGTACATGGAAGGGAGAGGGGGTACATGGAAGGGAGAGGGGGTACATGGAAGGGAGGAAGGGAGAGAGGGTAAATGGAAGGGAGGAAGGGAGAGAGGGTAGATGGAAGAAGCAAATGTCAATTTCAGTCTCTCTGTCTGTAGTTCATAACTGGACGACGGAGGACACGGTCCAGTGGCTGAAGGAAGCTGTGGAGCTGCCTCAGTACGAGATGAGCTTCAGAGAGTTCCGGATCAATGGAAACACTCTTCCTCGGTGACTACATTATCACACAACACAAGACACCAACAACATCCAGAACACCACTGAACTGAATCGTGTCTTACATGATGCGTAAACAGTGGTGATTTTGTGTGATGGGGAAGATGTCGCCTTGCACTGCTTTATCAAGATGTAGATGTATGCTTAACGGTTTCAGGTTCAGGTCGAGAAGTTGAACGGCACATCATAAACACAGCTCAATATGTTCCTCGGACCAATGCTTCCTTCTGCTGGATATGTGAGGTAGTGCAGGTGGAATGGGAGAGAAATTATCAAATATCACACACACATAAAACATATGCCCACTTCGACTAACAATCTCCCCACCCGTGTAGTCAGATGGTCACGTTAGTGCACTTTAGACATCCCAGTTTATGTCATGACCCCGGAGTCAGCAGGTGATTGTTATATCAAGGTGTCACCTTTAAATGGACTTGAACTTGTTTAGACGGGACCAATGACACGAAGGGGAGAGTCAGAGCAGTTAAATTAGAATCTCTTCAGGAACGAGACTCGCTGAGACTCCATGTACTCATGTATGGAATGACTACATGGGTTGAAGAGGAGGGTTGAAGGGGGTCATGGGTGTTGTTTTACCCCCCGTACCCGTGGGGTGCTGACTCATTAAATGATGTCACAGGAGTGGATTATGTGTCGCTGGCTGCCATGTTGTCTGATCCTGTTTATGATGGTGGTGGTGGCACGAGTACACCGACATGTTCACACACACACTGACACGCACACTGACACGCACACTGACACGCACACTGACACGCACACTGACACGCACACTGACACGCACACTGACACGCACACTGACACGCACACTGACACGCACACTGACACGCACACTGACACGCACACTGACACGCACACTGACACGCACACTGACACGCACACTGACACGCACACTGACACGCACACTGACACGCACACTGACACGCACACTGACACGCACACTGACACGCACACTGACACACACACTGACACGCACACTGACACGCACACTGACACGCACACTGACACGCACACTGACACGCACACTGACACGCACACTGACACGCACACTGACACGCACACTGACACACACACTGACACGCACACTGATGCTGACGCGCGCACACTGACACGCACACTGATGCTGACGCGCGCACACACACACACTGATGCTGACGCGCGCACACTGACACGCACACTGACACGCACACTGACACGCACACTGATGCTGACGCGCGCACACTGACACGCACACTGACACGCACACTGATGCTGACGCGCGCACACACACACACTGATGCTGACGCGCGCACACTGACACGCACACTGACACGCACACTGACACGCACACTGACACGCACACTGACACGCACACTGACACGCACACTGACACGCACACTGACACGCACACTGACACGCACACTGACACGCACACTGACACGCACACTGACACGCACACTGACACGCACACTGACACGCACACTGACACGCACACTGACACGCACACTGACACGCACACTGACACGCACACTGACACGCACACTGATGCTGACGCGCGCACACACACACACTGATGCTGACGCGCGCACACTGACACGCACACTGACACGCACACTGATGCTGACGCGCGCACACACACACACTGATGCTGACGCGCGCACACTGACACGCACACTGACACGCACACTGACACGCACACTGACACGCACACTGATGCTGACGCGCGCACACACACACACTGATGCTGACGCGCGCACACACACACACTGATGCTGACGCGCGCACACTGACACGCACACTGACACGCACACTGACACGCACACTGACACGCACACTGACACGCACACTGACACGCACACTGACACGCACACTGACACGCACACTGACACGCACACTGACACGCACACTGACACGCACACTGATGCTGACGCGCGCACACACACACACTGATGCTGACGCGCGCACACTGACACGCACACTGACACGCACACTGATGCTGACGCGCGCACACACACACACTGATGCTGACGCGCGCACACTGACACGCACACTGACACGCACACTGACACGCACACTGACACGCACACTGACACGCACACTGACACGCACACTGACACGCACACTGACACGCACACTGACACGCACACTGACACGCACAGTGACACGCACAGTGACGCGCACAGTGACACGCACAGTGACGCGCACAGTGACGCGCACAGTGACGCGCACAGTGACGCGCACACTGACGCGCACACTGACACGCACACTGACACGCACACTGACACGCACACTGACACGCACACTGACACGCACACACGCGCACACTGACACGCACACTGACACGCACGCACACTGACACGCACACTGACACACACGCACACTGACACGCACGCACACTGACACGCACGCACACTGACACGCACACTGACACGCACAGTGACACGCACACTGACACGCACACTGACACGCACAGTGACACGCACAGTGACACGCACACTGACACGCACACTGACACGCACACTGACACGCACAGTGACACGCACACTGACACGCACACTGACACGCACACTGACACGCACACTGACACGCACACTGACACGCACAGTGACACGCACAGTGACACGCACACTGACACGCACACTGACACGCACACTGACACACACGCACACTGACACGCACACTGACACGCACACTGACACGCACACTGACACGCACACTGACACACACGCACACTGACACGCACACTGACACGCACACTGACACGCACACTGACACACACGCACACTGACACACACGCACACTGACACGCACACTGACACGCACACTGACACGCACACTGACACGCACACTGACACGCACAGTGACACGCACACTGACACGCACACTGACACGCACAGTGACACGCACACTGACACGCACACTGACACGCACAGTGACACGCACAGTGACACGCACAGTGACACGCACACTGACACGCACACTGACACGCACGCACACTGACACGCACACTGACACACACGCACACTGGCACGCACACTGACACGCACGCACACTGACACGCACACTGACACGCACAGTGACACGCACACTGACACGCACACTGACACGCACACTGACACACACGCACACTGACACGCACACTGACACGCACACTGACACGCACACTGACACGCACACTGACACGCACAGTGACACGCACACTGACACACACGCACACTGACACGCACACTGACACGCACACTGACACGCACACTGACACGCACGCACACTGACACGCACACTGACACGCACACTGACACGCACGCACACTGACACGCACACTGACACGCACACTGACACGCACACTGACACGCACACTGACACGCACACTGACACGCACACTGACACGCACACTGACACGCACACTGACACGCACACTGACACGCACACTGACACGCACGCACACTGACACGCACGCACACTGACACGCACGCACACTGACACGCACGCACACTGACACGCACACTGACACGCACACTGACACGCACACTGACACGCACACTGACACGCACACTGACACGCACACTGACACGCACGCACACTGACACGCACGCACACTGACACGCACGCACACTGACACGCACGCACACTGACACGCACGCACACTGACACGCACGCACACTGACACGCACACTGACACGCACACTGACACGCACACTGACACGCACGCACACTGACACGCACGCACACTGACACGCACGCACACTGACACGCACGCACACTGACACGCACGCACACTGACACGCACGCACACTGACACGCACGCACACTGACACGCACGCACACTGACACGCACGCACACTGACACGCACACTGACACGCACACTGACACGCACACTGACACGCACGCACACTGACACGCACGCACACTGACACGCACACTGACACGCACGCACACTGACACGCACACTGACACGCACACTGACACGCACACTGACACGCACACTGACACGCACACTGACACGCACGCACACTGACACGCACGCACACTGACACGCACGCACACTGACACGCACACTGACACGCACACTGACACGCACACTGACACGCACACTGACACGCACACTGACACGCACACTGACACGCACACTGACACGCACACTGACACGCACACTGACACGCACGCACACTGACACGCACGCACACTGACACGCACGCACACTGACACGCACGCACACTGACACGCACACTGACACGCACACTGACACGCACACTGACACGCACACTGACACGCACACTGACACGCACGCACACTGACACGCACGCACACTGACACGCACGCACACTGACACGCACGCACACTGACACGCACGCACACTGACACGCACGCACACTGACACGCACGCACACTGACACGCACGCACACTGACACGCACGCACACTGACACGCACGCACACTGACACGCACACTGACACGCACGCACACTGACACGCACACTGACACGCACACTGACACGCACACTGACACGCACACTGACACGCACACTGACACGCACACTGACACGCACGCACACTGACACGCACGCACACTGACACGCACGCACACTGACACGCACGCACACTGACACGCACACTGACACGCACACTGACACGCACACTGACACGCACACTGACACGCACACTGACACGCACACTGACACGCACACTGACACGCACGCACACTGACACGCACACTGACACGCACGCACACTGACACGCACGCACACTGACACGCACACTGACACGCACACTGACACGCACACACACTGACACGCACACTGACACGCACACTGACACGCACACTGACACGCACACTGACACGCACACTGACACGCACACTGACACGCACACTGACACGCACACTGACACGCACAGTGACACGCACGCACACTGACACGCACACTGACACGCACACTGACACGCACACTGACACGCACACTGACACGCACACTGACACGCACACTGACACGCACACTGACACGCACACTGACACGCACACTGACACGCACACTGACTGGCACACTGACACGCACGCACACTGACACGCACACTGACACGCACACTGACACGCACACTGACACGCACACTGACACGCACAGTGACACGCACAGTGACACGCACGCACACTGACACGCACACTGACACGCACGCACACTGACACGCACACTGACACGCACACTGACACGCACACTGACACGCACACTGACACGCACGCACACTGACACGCACACTGACACGCACACTGACACGCACAGTGACACGCACGCACACTGACACGCACACTGACACGCACACTGACACGCACACTGACACGCACACTGACACGCACACTGACACGCACGCACACTGACACGCACGCACACTGACACGCACGCACACTGACACGCACGCACACTGACACGCACGCACACTGACACGCACGCACACTGACACGCACGCACACTGACACGCACGCACACTGACACGCACGCACACTGACACGCACACTGACACGCACACTGACACGCACACTGACACGCACACTGACACGCACACTGACACGCACACTGACACGCACGCACACTGACACGCACACTGACACGCACGCACACTGACACGCACGCACACTGACACGCACACTGACACGCACACTGACACGCACACACACTGACACGCACACTGACACGCACACTGACACGCACACTGACACGCACACTGACACGCACACTGACACGCACACTGACACGCACACTGACACGCACACTGACACGCACAGTGACACGCACGCACACTGACACGCACACTGACACGCACACTGACACGCACACTGACACGCACACTGACACGCACACTGACACGCACACTGACACGCACACTGACACGCACACTGACACGCACACTGACACGCACACTGACTGGCACACTGACACGCACGCACACTGACACGCACACTGACACGCACACTGACACGCACACTGACACGCACAGTGACACGCACAGTGACACGCACGCACACTGACACGCACACTGACACGCACGCACACTGACACGCACACTGACACGCACACTGACACGCACACTGACACGCACACTGACACGCACGCACACTGACACGCACACTGACACGCACACTGACACGCACAGTGACACGCACGCACACTGACACGCACACTGACACGCACACTGACACGCACACTGACACGCACACTGACACGCACACTGACACGCACGCACACTGACACGCACGCACACTGACACGCACGCACACTGACACGCACGCACACTGACACGCACGCACACTGACACGCACGCACACTGACACGCACGCACACTGACACGCACGCACACTGACACGCACACTGACACGCACACTGACACGCACACTGACACGCACACTGACACGCACGCACACTGACACGCACGCACACTGACACGCACGCACACTGACACGCACACTGACACGCACACTGACACGCACACTGACACGCACACTGACACGCACGCACACTGACACGCACACTGACACGCACGCACACTGACACGCACACTGACACGCACGCACACTGACACGCACGCACACTGACACGCACGCACACTGACACGCACACTGACACGCACACTGACACGCACACTGACACGCACGCACACTGACACGCACGCACACTGACACGCACGCACACTGACACGCACGCACACTGACACGCACGCACACTGACACGCACACTGACACGCACACTGACACGCACACTGACACGCACACTGACACGCACGCACACTGACACGCACGCACACTGACACGCACGCACAGTGACACGCACACTGACACGCACACTGACACGCACACTGACACGCACACTGACACGCACACTGACACGCACGCACACTGATACGCACACTGACACGCACACTGACACGCACACTGACACTGACACGCACACTGACACGCACGCACACTGACACGCACGCACACTGACACGCACGCACACTGACACGCACGCACACTGACACGCACACTGACACGCACACTGACACGCACACTGACACGCACACTGACACGCACGCGCACACTGACACGCACACTGACACGCACGCGCACACTGACACGCACACTGACACGCACACTGACACGCACACTGACACGCACACTGACACGCACACTGACACGCACACTGACACTGACACGCACACTGACACGCACACTGGCACGCACACTGACACGCACGCACACTGACACGCACACTGACACACACGCACACTGGCACGCACACTGACACGCACGCACACTGACACGCACACTGACACGCACAGTGACACGCACACTGACACGCACACTGACACGCACACTGACACACACGCACACTGACACGCACACTGACACGCACACTGACACGCACGCACACTGACACGCACGCACACTGACACGCACGCACACTGACACGCACGCACACTGACACGCACACTGACACGCACACTGACACGCACAGTGACACGCACACTGACACACACGCACACTGACACGCACACTGACACGCACACTGACACGCACACTGACACGCACACTGACACGCACGCACACTGACACGCACACTGACACGCACACTGACACGCACACTGACACGCACGCACACTGACACGCACACTGACACCCACGCACACTGACACGCACACTGACACGCACACTGACACGCACACTGACACGCACACTGACACGCACACTGACACGCACACTGACACGCACACTGACACGCACACTGACACGCACACTGACACGCACGCACACTGACACGCACGCACACTGACACGCACGCACACTGACACGCACGCACACTGACACGCACACTGACACGCACACTGACACGCACACTGACACGCACACTGACACGCACACTGACACGCACGCACACTGACACGCACGCACACTGACACGCACACTGACACGCACGCACACTGACACGCACGCACACTGACACGCACGCACACTGACACGCACGCACACTGACACGCACACTGACACGCACACTGACACGCACACTGACACGCACACTGACACGCACACTGACACGCACGCACACTGACACGCACACTGACACGCACACTGACACGCACACTGACACGCACACTGACACGCACACTGACACGCACGCACACTGACACGCACGCACACTGACACGCACGCACACTGACACGCACGCACACTGACACGCACGCACACTGACACGCACGCACACTGACACGCACGCACACTGACACGCACACTGACACGCACACTGACACGCACACTGACACGCACGCACACTGACACGCACACTGACACGCACGCACACTGACACGCACACTGACACGCACACTGACACGCACACTGACACGCACACTGACACGCACACTGACACGCACACCGACACGCACGCACACTGACACGCACGCACACTGACACGCACACTGACACGCACACTGACACGCACACTGACACGCACACTGACACGCACACTGACACGCACACTGACACGCACACTGACACGCACACTGACACGCACACTGACACGCACACTGACACGCACACTGACACGCACACTGACACGCACACTGACACGCACGCACACTGACACGCACGCACACTGACACGCACGCACACTGACACGCACGCACACTGACACGCACGCACACTGACACGCACACTGACACGCACGCACACTGACACGCACGCACACTGACACGCACGCACACTGACACGCACGCACACTGACACGCACGCACACTGACACGCACGCACACTGACACGCACGCACACTGACACGCACGCACACTGACACGCACGCACACTGACACGCACGCACACTGACACGCACACTGACACGCACGCACACTGACACGCACACTGACACGCACACTGACACGCACACTGACACGCACACTGACACGCACACTGACACGCACACTGACACGCACACTGACACGCACACTGACACGCACGCACACTGACACGCACGCACACTGACACGCACGCACACTGACACGCACGCACACTGACACGCACGCACACTGACACGCACACTGACACGCACACTGACACGCACACTGACACGCACACTGACACGCACACTGACACGCACACTGACACGCACGCACACTGACACGCACACTGACACGCACGCACACTGACACGCACGCACACTGACACGCACACTGACACGCACACTGACACGCACACACACTGACACGCACACTGACACGCACACTGACACGCACACTGACACGCACACTGACACGCACACTGACACGCACACTGACACGCACACTGACACGCACACTGACACGCACAGTGACACGCACGCACACTGACACGCACACTGACACGCACAGTGACACGCACGCACACTGACACGCACACTGACACGCACACTGACACGCACACTGACACGCACACTGACACGCACACTGACACGCACACTGACACGCACACTGACACGCACACTGACACGCACGCACACTGACACGCACACTGACACGCACACTGACACGCACACTGACACGCACACTGACACGCACAGTGACACGCACAGTGACACGCACGCACACTGACACGCACACTGACACGCACGCACACTGACACGCACACTGACACGCACACTGACACGCACACTGACACGCACACTGACACGCACGCACACTGACACGCACACTGACACGCACACTGACACGCACAGTGACACGCACGCACACTGACACGCACACTGACACGCACACTGACACGCACACTGACACGCACGCACACTGACACGCACACTGACACGCACGCACACTGACACGCACGCACACTGACACGCACGCACACTGACACGCACGCACACTGACACGCACGCACACTGACACGCACGCACACTGACACGCACACTGACACGCACACTGACACGCACACTGACACGCACACTGACACGCACGCACACTGACACGCACGCACACTGACACGCACACTGACACGCACACTGACACGCACACTGACACGCACACTGACACGCACGCACACTGACACGCACACTGACACGCACGCACACTGACACGCACACTGACACGCACGCACACTGACACGCACGCACACTGACACGCACGCACACTGACACGCACGCACACTGACACGCACACTGACACGCACACTGACACGCACGCACACTGACACGCACGCACACTGACACGCACGCACACTGACACGCACGCACACTGACACGCACACTGACACGCACACTGACACGCACACTGACACGCACACTGACACGCACGCACACTGACACGCACGCACACTGACACGCACGCACACTGACACGCACAGTGACACGCACACTGACACGCACACTGACACGCACACTGACACGCACACTGACACGCACACTGACACGCACGCACACTGATACGCACACTGACACGCACACTGACACGCACACTGACACTGACACGCACACTGACACGCACGCACACTGACACGCACGCACACTGACACGCACGCACACTGACACGCACGCACACTGACACGCACACTGACACGCACACTGACACGCACACTGACACGCACACTGACACGCACGCGCACACTGACACGCACACTGACACGCACGCGCACACTGACACGCACACTGACACGCACACTGACACGCACACTGACACGCACACTGACACTGACACGCACACTGACACGCACACTGGCACGCACACTGACACGCACGCACACTGACACGCACACTGACACGCACGCACACTGACACGCACACTGACACGCACACTGACACGCACACTGACACGCACACTGACACGCACACTGACACGCACGCACACTGACACGCACACTGACACGCACACTGACACGCACACTGACACACACACTGACACGCACACTGACACGCACACTGACACGCACGCACACTGACACGCACACTGACACGCACACTGACACGCACACTGACACGCACAGTGACACGCACACTGACACGCACGCACACTGACACGCACACTGACACGCACACTGACACGCACACTGACACGCACGCACACTGACACGCACACTGACACGCACACTGACACGCACGCACACTGACACGCACACTGACACGCACACTGACACGCACGCACACTGACACGCACACTGACACGCACACTGACACGCACGCACACTGACACGCACACTGACACGCACACTGACACGCACACTGACACGCACACTGACACGCACGCACACTGACACGCACACTGACACGCACAGTGACACGCACACTGACACGCACGCACACTGACACGCACACTGACACGCACGCACACTGACACGCACACTGACACGCACACTGACACGCACACTGACACGCACGCACACTGACACGCACACTGACACGCACACTGACACGCACGCACACTGACACGCACACTGACACGCACACTGACACGCACGCACACTGACACGCACACTGACACGCACACTGACACGCACGCACACTGACACGCACGCACACTGACACGCACACTGACACGCACGCACACTGACACGCACACTGACACGCACACTGACACGCACGCACACTGACACGCACGCACACTGACACGCAAACTGACACGCACACTGACACGCACACTGACACGCAAACTGACACGCACACTGACACGCACACTGACACGCACACTGACACGCACACTGACACGCACGCACACTGACACGCACACTGACACGCACACTGACACGCACACTGACACGCACACTGACACGCACACTGACACGCACGCACACTGACACGCACACTGACACGCACGCACACTGACACGCACACTGACACGCACGCACACTGACACGCACACTGACACGCACACTGACACGCACACTGACACGCACACTGACACGCACACTGACACGCACACTGACACGCACGCACACTGACACGCACACTGACACGCACGCACACTGACACGCACGCACACTGACACGCACACTGACACGCACACTGACACGCACACTGACACGCACGCACACTGACACGCACGCACACTGACACGCACGCACACTGACACGCACTCACACTGACACGCACACCTACACGCACACTGACACGCACACTGACACGCACACTGACACGCACACTGACACGCACACTGGCACGCACACTGGCACGCACACTGACACGCACACTGACACGCACGCACACTGACACGCACGCACACTGACACGCACACTGACACGCACGCACACTGACACGCACACTGACACGCACACTGACACGCACACTGACACGCACGCACACTGACACGCACGCACACTGACACGCACACTGACACGCACGCACACTGACACGCACACTGACACGCACACTGACACGCACACTGACACGCACACTGACACGCACACTGACACGCACACTGACACGCACACTGACACGCACGCACACTGACACGCACACTGACACGCACACTGACACGCACGCACACTGACACGCACACTGACACGCACACTGACACGCACACTGACACGCACACTGACACGCACACTGACACGCACACTGACACGCACACTGACACGCACACTGACACGCACACTGACACGCACACTGACACGCACACTGACACGCACACTGACACGCACGCACACTGACACGCACGCACACTGACACGCACGCACACTGACACGCACGCACACTGACACGCACGCACACTGACACGCACGCACACTGACACGCACACTGACACGCACACTGACACGCACACTGACACGCACACTGACACGCACAGTGACACGCACACTGACACGCACGCACACTGACACGCACACTGACACGCACGCACACTGACACGCACGCACACTGACACGCACACTGACACGCACGCACACTGACACGCACGCACACTGACACGCACGCACACTGACACGCACACTGACACGCACACTGACACGCACACTGACACGCACGCACACTGACACGCACGCACACTGACACGCACACTGACACGCACACTGACACGCACACTGACACGCACACTGACACGCACACTGACACGCACGCACACTGACACGCACACTGACACGCACACTGACACGCACACTGACACGCACACTGACACGCACGCACACTGACACGCACACTGACACGCACGCACACTGACACGCACACTGACACGCACACTGACACGCACACTGACACGCACACTGACACGCACACTGACACGCACACTGACACGCACACTGACACGCACGCACACTGACACGCACACTGACACGCACGCACACTGACACGCACACTGACACGCACGCACACTGACACGCACACTGACACGCACACTGACACGCACACTGACACGCACGCACACTGACACGCACACTGACACGCACACTGACACGCACACTGACACGCACACGCACACTGACACGCACACGCACACTGACACGCACACTGACACGCACGCACACTGACACGCACGCACACTGACACGCACGCACACTGACACGCACGCACACTGACACGCACGCACACTGACACGCACGCACACTGACACGCACACTGACACGCACACTGACACACACACGCACACTGACACGCACACTGACACACACACGCACACTGACACGCACACT
This sequence comes from Salvelinus fontinalis, assembly GCF_029448725.1. Taxonomy (NCBI): domain Eukaryota; kingdom Metazoa; phylum Chordata; class Actinopteri; order Salmoniformes; family Salmonidae; genus Salvelinus; species Salvelinus fontinalis. The sequence goes on from NC_074675.1 coordinate 49,522,478, forward strand.
GACACACACACGCACACTGACACTCACACTGACACGCACACGCACACTGACACTCACACTGACACGCACACTGACACACACGCACACTGACACGCACTCAGATGCCAACGCCTGTTCAAGACAGACCTTGTCCTACTTGGTCATGTATCACATACTGTGTAGTTGGTTGATCAGAGTTCTATTCTAGTTCTCAGTGGAGGATGACGTTCTCAACACGTTTCATTTTCTCTCTCCGTTTCAGATTAGCGGCGAACGAACCGTCGTTTATGTCGGGTCGGCTAAAGATATTAGACCAGCGGCACAAACAGAAACTGAATCTCAAAGCGCTAGACGCTGTGCTCTTCGGCCCTCCCTCACGTAAGTACAACATACGTGTATATATGAGAGTGTTTGGTTCCACTACGGGGGTGTCTGGGTAAGAACCATGGTTACTCATCATATGTCATCATACTCAGGAAATGATCAACAATATTACTCTGATCTGCAGACCCCCATCTCTACATTCACCAGGACCTTTTTACCAAACCATCAATCCAAAGATACCATACATACTATAGTACAGTTTTCCTGTAAGGTCAATACGTCCGTAATGATTTTTAACGAATGGGTGGTCACGGGAATCGAACCCACTATCATGGCATTGCAAGGGTCATGCTCTACCACCTGAGCTGTGCTGGACCGCCAATAAACAATGTTCCATTCCATCCCTCTCTCCCCCAGGTCCGCAACACAACTGGTTGAAGGACTTTGTGTTGATGGTATCTATAGTGATTGGGGTGGGAGGCTGCTGGTTCGCTTACATCCAGAACAAGTCTTCCCGGGTCCACATGGGACAGATGATGAAGGACTTGGAGAGCCTGCAGAGTGCTGAGCAGAGCCTCATGGACCTACAGGGACGGTACGTAACCTAGTAGTTTTTATTAAGGGTGTGTATACTTTATATAGATGTTACAGGTATTGTCCTGACCTCACTAGAACACCTAGCCACCTTGTTAAAAGGTTCCGATCTCTTTGTGTAACATCTTATGCATTGGACTGTGCCCAAGGTTCGGGTATATTAAGTGAAGTAGATTGTTTTTGGATGGTGAAGATAACCTGACAAAGTCTTCATGGCTCTCCCCAGGTTGGAGAAGGCCCAGGAGGAGAACCGCACAGTGGCGGTTGAGAAGCAGAACCTGGAGCAGAAGATGAGAGACGAGATCAGCGGGGCCAAGAAGGAGTCGTACCGCCTCCGGGAGCTCCGTCAGGGTGCCGAGTGTGAGCTCAGCCGCCTCAAATACGCAGAGGAGGAGCTGGTGCAGGTAGGAACCATTGAGAGTGTGTCGCAAGTCATTAAGGTTGCAAAACTACCGGTCATTTACCAAAGTTACCAGAATGTTAACTAATTTTGGTAACTAACAGGTCATTTATGGAAACCGGTAATTTAATTTTGTAATTTTTATAAGGATCCTCATTAGCTAACGCCATAATTAACAAGACATTACAAACAACCACAATCAAGACATAAACATTCAACAAGTAGACAATACAGATAATTAAAATACCTCACAGGAAACGCATCTAAACTTCTTATGGATCAAATCTCTGCGGGATCGATTTGACAACATCTGGTAAAAAATGCAGAGCGCGGAATTCAAAATAAAAAATTGAAATATTTAACTTTCATACATTCACAAGTGCAATACACCAAATTAAAGCTTAACTTCTTGTTAATCTAGCCACTGTGTCAGATTTTCAAAAAGGATTTACGGCGACAGCAAACCATGCGATTTATCTGAGGACAGCACCCCATCAAACAAACACATGACAATCATATTTCAACCCGCCAGGCGCGACACAAAACTCAGAAATAACGATATAATTCATGCCTTAACTTTGAAGAGCTTCTCCTGTTGGCACTCCAATATGTCCCATAAACATTGCAAATGATACTTTTGTTCAATTAATTGCGTCGTTATATCTCCAAAATGTAAATTTATTTGGCGCGTTTTATTCAGAAAGACACTGGTTCCAACTCGCCCAGCATGACTAGAAAATATCTAATAAGTTACCTGTAAACTTTGTCCAAACATTTCAAACAACTTTCCTAATCCAACTTTAAGTATTTTAAAACGTAAATAATCGATCAAATTTAAGACGGGATAAACTGTGTTCAATAGCGGATAAAATGAAAGTGGAGCGAGCTTCAGTTCACGCAGCCCCAAACAAAAGAGTACACTTGGCTGTACACCCAGAAAGGAAAGGAAAGCTACTTCTTCATTTCTCAAAAGAAAAACATCAACCAATTTCTTAAGACTGTTGACATCTAGTGGAAGCTATAGGAACTGCAAGCATTTTTCTATTAAAACGGGCTTGCCATAGAAAACCAATGGAAAACAGATTGACCCCAAAAAATGTTTTCCCTGGATGGATTGTGCTCAGGGTTTTGCCTGCCAAATCAGTTCTGTTATACTCACAGACATTATTCAAACAGTTTTAGAAACTTCAGAGTGTTTTCTATCCAAATATACTAACAATATGCATATCCTAGCTTCTGGGCCTGAGTAGCAGGCAGTTTACTTTGGGTATGCTTTTCATCCGAATGTGAAAATAGGGCCCCCTATCCAAGAGGGGTTTTAACATTCAGTTGTTACTATATATTTCCTGTCCAGTCATATGGTCTATCACATTAGATGTTCTTTTATTTTTTTCTTGAAGGTGGATTTACTTTTTGCCTGAGAAATATGGATTGGTAAAAGTTCCATTCGGCTATAGCTCTATATAAAACTGTAGATTTTTAGGCGATTTGTCCTTGGCTTGAGTTGTTTGTAGCTGCCCTGAATTTGCCTGTCTGGTTTTGTGGTTATGCGTGTTGCTAGTATGTACTAATTGGACTGAAAAATATATATATTTTTTTTTATATATAACATTCCTAAAGGAAATCAGAAGACTAGATAGTCATTTGTTTTTAATGTGAAGCCATGGGAGATTCTAATGCATTTGGATAATATTCATATGGTTAGAGCAATGAAGAGGTAATCTGCCAGCCCTGTTCTGAGCCATTTGGAGATTTTTTATATCTCTCTTTGCTGCAGATGACCATATAACTGGACAGTACTCTAAGTGTGATAGGGACAGGGATTAACCATATAACTGGGCAGTACTCTAAGTGTAATAGGACCAGGGATGGAATCACCTGATTCAGAGTGCTAGATGTTACATACTCTGAACATTTTCTTGTAACAGCAATTCCCTTACCCATCTTAATAACAATATTATCTATGTGTTCTAATAGTTTTGTTTTTTCCACTTGCTCTACATGTATTCTATTCATCAACTCATTCAATTGGGGGTCATCAGCAACCATATATCTTGAACCAAATACAATACATTTAGTTTTAGAAATGTTCAACACCAATTTGTTCATATCAACCCACTCAGACACCATTCTTAGTTCACTGCTCAGTACACCTGTTAGCTCTGCAGGGTATACATTGTAGAGTCATCAGCATAAATGACCACTCTTGCTTTGTTCATTACTGAAGGTAAATCATTAGTAAAGATAGAGTAGAGCAGTGGGCCTAGGCAGCTTCCTTGAGGAACACCACAATCTATATCTTTATTTTTTGAAAAGCTACCATTTTAAAGAACACTTTTTGCCTTCTCCTGGATAGATAGCTTTCTATCCAGGACAGAGCTACATCCTTAAAACCATACCATTTGAGTTTTCCTAGTAACATTTCATGATCAATTACATCAAAAGCAGCACTGAAATCCAGCAACACTGCACCATCTAACTTCCTGTCATCCATACTCTTTAACCAATCATCTGTCATTTGTTCTAAGGCCGTACTCATAGAATGCCCTTTGTATGCTAGAAACCTGTTATCAGACCATTACATGAGAAATAATCCTTGATTTGTACAGATACAATTTTTTCCAATAATTTACTTAACACAGGCAGCAAGCTTATAGTACGACTATTAGGACCAGTGAATGCAGATTTTTTATCCTTAGGTAGTGGAATAACCTTTGACTCTTTTCAGACTTCTGGGCACACCTCATACATCAAGCACTTATTAAAAATATGAGAGATTGTATAGATATTTGGTTAGCTGTGACTCTAAGCAATTTGGTGTCTAGATGATCTGTACCAGGTGACGTGTCATCAGAAAGAGACAACAGCATCCTTTTTGCCTCTTCTTCTTCTACTTGGTGACATTTCAACCTGCATTGCCTCTCCTTCATGATACAATCTGTTATAAGGGTATATGACACGGAGCCATCAGTTGGAATCATAGCATTCCTCAATTTATCCACTTTGCCTGTAAAATATTCATTAAAGTAGTTTGCGTTGTCATGTGGTTTTGTAATAAATATATCCTCTGATTCAACAAAAAGAGGCGGACATGAATTCCTACCCATAATAGTGTTCAACGTTCTCCACAGCTTTTTTCCCATCACCCTTCACTTCATCAATTTGGTGCTGATAGAATCCTTTCTTCTTTTCTTTGTTTAGCTTGGTCACAAGATTTCTTCATTTACAATAACTTTGCTTATCAAACAAAGTACCAGATTTCTCTGCTACTTTTTTGGCATCATACTGTTGAATCATTACATTTCTCAGCTCATAATCAATCCACGGGGCACCGTTTGACGTCACAGTGCATTTTCTTAAAGGGGCGTGCTTATCAGCTATACTCATAAATAATTCATTAACAAGTGTGATAGTGACATTTCAGGATCATCCGTACTACACACTTCTAAACATGGCACATTCTTAATCTCATCCACAAATGAGTCCTGATTGAACCCTCTGTAGGACCGGCGGTAGATTACCTTAGAGACAGCCTTGGGTATTTTAGTTGTCCTAGTGAGTGAGTCCTGATTGAACCCTCTGTAGGACCGGCGGTAGATTACCTTAGAGACAGCCTTGGGTATTGTAGTTTTCCTAGTGAATGAGTCCTGATTGAACCCTCTGTAGGACAGGCGGTAGATTACCTTAGAGACAGCCTTGGGTATTTTAGTTTTCCTAGTGAGTGAGTCCTGATTGAACCCTCTGTAGGACAGGCAGTAGATTACCTTAGAGACAGCCTTGGGTATTGTAGTTTTCCTAGTGAGTGCAACCAAGTTATGATCACTGCAACCTAGTGCCACTGATACAGCGTTAGAACAACGTTCAGCCATGTTGGTAAAAATGTGATCGATACGAGTTGATGTGATACCGGACCTATTAGTGAACGTTCTGGTTGGTAATGTCATAACTTGGGTCAGGTTACATACATTGGAAACAGAAATAACTTTCTCTTTGGACAGTTTGTATTAAAAAAAATCACCCATTGCGCCTCTATTCCATTGAACATTAAGTCCTTACGTTGTTTTGCTTGAATATGCCTCTGGATGTAAACTGGAACTCCACCTCCATATCTATTTCTGTCCCTCCTGAACATATTGTCTCCATGTATAGAGATCTCAGCATCCTCAAAATAAGAGTCCAAGTGAGTCTCTCATATTGCCAATACATGAATATTGTTTGACTGCACTAGACAGCATATTTCATGACTTTTGTTCCTTAAACTGCATATATTCAAGTGAGCAATGAACAGACCTTTCTTTGGTATATTTACAGTATTTATACGTCCAAACATGAATCAGTAGCTGGAATCTGAGAGAGCGAGAAACTCAGTGTGTATGTGGGTAATGTATACTTGAATAACAGAATTTTCTTATTTTTCATATAAAATATTCATTTTTGGTATAATCTATGTGTCAATATTGTCCACGACTTTTAGTGGATAGACCATTTGGTGAAAGAGGAAATAGCCTAATTTAATAAAAAAAGCATCTAATCAACATTTAGAAAGCTTTTATAGAAATCAGACGCAACAATGTGGAGTGGCTTTCTAGTTAGTTGTGTGATGACATCACGTCCCCCCGAGTACCTTCAAAATTATTTGGCAAAAATTATTTATTTGAAGAACCGTCTTTTTCATCATCATTTGTCGCAAAAAAAGAAAGTTAGACAAAATAATAATCCATCCCTGCCAAACAGCATTTTTATTTTTATCGTTTTTAAGAGCGTTTCTCCTATCTGCCGTTTCCATTACACACGTCACAATGTTTTAGTTTTGAGATATTGCTTTTGTCAATGGAGACCTGCCTAATTACATAATTAGCTATTAACTCTGCTACTCTTCCAACTATAGACTACGTCTGCCCCCAGTTTAGCCCCAAAACATTGACAACAAAAACATATAGACATAGTCAAATAAGTATAAAAATTATAAAGGGTAGTTCATGCTGAAACCCTCATATTAAACACCAATGGTATTCACTAAGTTGATGTTTATATTTAAGATAATGTTTTACAGCGTTGTCAATCTATTTTTCATATTTAAAACATCTTGTTTTATTATTCGATCTTTTACATGTTATGAAAATGACCTAAAATCCTTAAACGTTTCCGTACATCTGCTAGTTTACTGGTACATTTTCTCACCGGTACAATTCCCTCCCTTTGAAATGATAAACAGAATACTGTCCACCTGTGTCATGTGAAATACTGTCCCCCTGTGTAGCGTCAAATCCTGTCTCTCTGTGTCACGTGAAATACTTCCCCCTAGTGGCGCGTACAGTACAATGCAATCCCAATTACCATATGAATGCAGTGTGGAATTCAGATCATATGCTTACCACACATAGAATACTATTCCTCTGTGTATACTGGTATTCCACAGTAAAGCATTTGACACCGTTCCCCTGTGCATTGCATAATACCATCCCTTATGTACAGTAACAGTACTGCCCCCACTTTTATGCCATGATACCGTTTTATTTCATACGTGTGCGACGCCTAAATGTGTCCCCCCTCCTGTCTCCAGGTTCGTATGGCCCTGAAGCGGGCGGAGAAGGAGATGCAGACAGAGTGGTCGGTGCCAGACGCCCTACAGATGTGGCTCCAACTCACCCACGAGGTGGAGGTCCAGTACTACAACATCAAGAAACACAGTGCGGAGCTACAGCTCATGGTCGCTAAGGAAGAGGTAACTTCCTGGAGAACGAATGACATCGCTAAGACATCACATCCTTTTAGAGAGTTTTTCTAAGTAGGAGCAGACTTTCGGGGGATTTTGGGGTGTAACAGGATTTGGTTCAAACCTCACTGGGTTCTGACTTTGTAAACAAGTTGAGTGTTCAATTCTGAGGTGCAATTTGGAACAAGCGTTGCCCTTGTATAATTGAAAACGTACACGCACGTAAGCACACACACACACACAAGCACGCACACATATACACGGACAGGCAGGCGCACCCACACACACACAAAGAAACAAAATTAAAGTTTTTTTTTCCTAATGAGTTTTTTTAATGACACAGCTAAATTACTTTTTAATTGCATTGTTTGTTTTTGCCTTTGTTTTTGCCTTTGCAGCGAGACTGACTCATCAGGCAATTTCAGAAGTCAATTAAATGTGGCGCTGTGATCGCAGAAACCAGGAGACACAGCAATATGTTGCTCTCATTAAAGTAGATGTGGCCCAATTTGAGGACTTATTGATAAAACTAGTCGCTGTAGTAAATTGTATTGTGTATCAGTCTAGATACCCGTCTGTTTCTGCTCTAGCCAACAGATTGTGGTCTTGGCAAGAGATGTACAGTACCTTCAGAAAGTATTCATACACAATATGTATTCACATACACTTATTCCACATTTTGTTGTTACAGCCTGAATTCAAAAAATGGATTACATTGACTTTGTATCTCACCCATCTACACACAATACCCCATAATGACAAAGTAAAAACATGTTTTTAGAAAGGTTTGCAACTGTATTGAAATGCAGAAATACTGTATCTCATTTACATATGTATTCACACTTCCTTTAGCAGCGAATACAGCTGTTAGTCTTTCTGGGTAAGTCTCGAAGAGCTTTGCGCACATGTATTAAACATTATTCAAGCTCTGTCGAGTTGGTTGTTAATCCAGCTAGCCAGCCATTTTCAAGTCTTGCCATTTTCAAGTCAAGCCGATTTTAAGACAAAACTTTAACTGGGCCACACAGGAACATTCAATGTTGTCTTGGTAAGCAACTCCAGTGTATATTTGTCCTGGTGTTTCAGGTTATCATCCTGCTGGAAGGTGAATTTGTCTCTGTGTCTGAAAGCAGACTGATCCAGGTTTTCCTCTAGGACTGTGCTTAGCTCTATTCTGTTTCTTTTTATCCTCGAAAAACTCCCTAGTCCTTGCCGATGACAAGCATACACTCAACTTGATGCAGCTATCACCATGCTTGAAAATATGAATAATGGTACTCAGTGATGTGTTGTGTTGGATTTGCCCCAATACATAACACTTTGTATTCAGGACATAAAGTTAATTTCTTTGCCACATTTTAGCAGTTTTGCTTCAGTGCTTTTATTGTAAACAGGATGCATGTTTTGGAATATTTGTTTTCTGTACAGGCTTCTTTCTTTTCACTCTGTCATTTAGGTTAGAATTCTGGAGTAACTACAATGTTGTTGATCCATCATCAGTTGTTTCCTACCACAGCCATTCAACTCTGTAACTGTTTTAAAGTCACCATTGGCCTCATGGTGAAATCCCTGAGCGGTTTCCTTCCTCTCCGGAAACTGAGTTAGGAAGGACGCCTATATCTTTGTAGTGACTGGGTGTATTGATACACCATCCAAAGTGTAATTAATAACTTCACCAAAATCAAAGGGATATTCAATGTCTGCTTTTTGAAATGTTTTACTCATCTACCATTAGCTGCCCTTCTTTGCGAGGTGTTGGAAAACCTCCTTAGTCTTTGTGGTTAAATCTGTTTGAAATTCACTGCTCGTCTGAGGGACCTTACAGATACTGTAATTGTATATGTGGGGAACAGAAATTAGGTAATCATAAAAAAATCATGTTAAACACTATTATTGCACACAGAGTGAGTCCATGCAACTTATGTGACTTGTTAAGCCCATTTTTACTCCTGAACTTATTTAGGTTTGCCATAACAAAGGGGTTGAATACTTATTGACTCAAGACATTTCAGATTTTCATTTTTTAAATACATTTTTTTAAAGGTCTAAAAAATATAATTTCACTTTGACATTATGGGGTATTGTATGTAGGCCAGTGACAACACATCTCAGTTTAATCCATTTTAAATTCAGGCTGTAACACGACAACATGTGGAAAAAGTCAAGGGGTGAGAATACTTTCTGAAGGCACTGTAGGAATGTATTCATGAACAGCTGCTACAATGGGCCGATTTTTCACAAGATAAGGCATGAACATGTAGCATAGAATGGATATATTGAATGATAGTGGGGATCAGCCATATAGTGTTGTTAGGTTCTCAGTCTCAGAGTGAAAACTCAATCGACACTGAAAGCTTAAAGATATACTTCTCCTTAATGCAACCGCTGTGTCAGATTTCAAAAAAGCTTTACTCAAAAAGCACACCATGCAATAATCTGAGTACAGCGCTCAGGCACTAAAACAAGCCATACAGATACCCGCCATGTGGAGTCAACAGAAGTCAGAAATAGCATTATAAATATTCACTTACCTTTGATGATCTTCATTGGAATGCACTCCCAGGAATCCCAGTTCCACAATAAATGTTTGTTTTGTTCGATAATGTCCATAATTTATGTCCAAATACCTCCTTTTTGTTCGCGCGTTTAGTTCACAAATCCAAATTCACGAGGCGCGGGCACTTAGTCCAGACGAAAAGTCAAAATGTTCCATTACAGTTCGTAGAAACATATCATACGATGTATAAAATCAATCTTTAGGATGTTTTTATCATAAATGTTCAATAATGTTTCAACCGGACAATTCCTTTGTCTTTAGAAATGAAGAGGAACAGAACTCGCTCTCACGGCTGCGCGCCTGACTTAGCGCATGGCCTTCTGCCAGACCCCTTAGTCAAACAACTCTTATTCTCTCCTCCTTCACAGTAGTAGCCTGAAACAAGGTTCTAAAGACGGTTGACATCTAGTGGAAGCCTTGGGAAGTGCAATCGGACCAAATTTACACTGTATCTTGGATAGGCAAAGCGTTGAAAAACTACAAACCTCAGATTTCCCACTTCCTGGTTGGATTTTTTCTCAGGTTTTTGCCTGCCATATGAGTTCTGTTATACTCAGACATCATTCAAACAGTTTTAGAAACTGTTTTCTATCCAAATCTACTAATAATATGCATATCTTAGCTTCTGGGCCTGAGTAGCAGGCAGTTTACTCTAGGCACACTTTTCATCCGAACGTGAAAATAGCACCCCCAGCCATAAGAAGTTAACCTGGCCTGATCTCGATGCCCCTTCATCACAAATCCATGTCTCTTTCCCCTTATCAATGCCTGCCATATGTGATCATTTCCCTGCACTCACTATTTCAATAGGATACCTGACATAATGTAAATGTTATGCATTACCCTCTCTCCCTCAGTGAAATGAATACGTCTAGTTCATATTGTCAGAACCCAACAGTGTCTATGTCTTTGTGTCAGGCAGAGAAAATCAACAGAAAGAGGAGTAGTGTGTTTGGGACCCTTCACGTCGCTCACAGCTCATCACTGGACGAGGTGGACCACAAGATCCTAGAGGCCAAGTAAGAGAAGACGCATGCTCACCATTCATTTACTCTGCTGTCACGTCATGGTGCTGTGCATTGTCACCTTGATCCGTATGTCTTTGTCCATTGAGCTGAATGGATGATGTGGAAAGGCTTGGGGATTTATGCCAGATCTATTGCTTACTGACGGAGGCTATCAGGATCCCCACATATGTCAAACTCTACCTATCGGGTATAAATACCTACTAGAGTAACTTGTTGTCCATGCATTAGTGGTATCTGCTTCAAATATAAACACACAAACCCAGGTGTCTGGATAAAGGCCAGTACTGCCAGAAGAGGATGGACCTCCCCTCTGAGCTGGGTTCCTCTCTAGGTTTCTTCCTTCTAGGGAGATTCGCCACCGTGTCTCAGCTTCTGCTTGCTCTTTGAGGTCTAGGCCGGTTTGCTGTGAAAGCACATGGTGATAACTATTGGTATAAAAAATGGCTTTTTAAATACATTTGATTGTTTCCAGGAAGTCCCTGTCGGAGGTGACGGCTTGCCTGAGGGAGCGCCTCCACCGCTGGCAGCAGATGGAGAAGCTGTGTGGTTTCCCCTTGGTGCACAACGCTGGGCTTCCCAGCCTGACTGCCACCCTGTACTCAGACCACAGCTGGGTGGTCATGCCCCGCGTCTCCGTGCCCCCCTACCCCATCGCCGGTGGGGTGGACGACCTCGATGAGGACACTCCTCCAATCATTCCACAGTTAACCTGTAAGTGTGGAGGTTGTCATGGAAATGCAAAAATACTCCATTTACAGTTGTAAAGTGACAGTGTGTGGTCAGTATGACCTCAACAAGGCTCAAATAGATTTAAAATGTGTGTTTTTAATTTGTGTGTATTCAGTATCCACTATGTATGATTATGATAGTAACCATACAAACCCCTCTCTCTCTGGTTTTTCCCAGCAGCCTCTATGATGCGGCCCCCTTTAACACGCAATAGCAGCCTGTGCCGTTCCCGCCGGAGCCTCTACAACACTTCAATGACGTCAGCTGACCCCGACCTGCTCTCCATGACCAGCTCACCCCTCTCCTATCATCCCGAGGGGGAAGAGGGATATATCTTCTTCATGGAGAGAAAGGGGTATGTTACTTTGAACCACTTCTGCCCTATTTTTGTGCGGGTCCGTTTATGATAATGCGTTCAGAATAGAAAGGGGAAAGGGAGATACCTAGTCAGTTGTATGACTGAATACATTCAACTGAAATGTGCCTTGTGCATGTAACCCAACCCCTCTGATTCAGAGGGGTCTGAATCTTTGAATATGTGCTGATCTGACTTTCAGTTTCTTGCTCCCTCCTTTATTTTGCTCTCTCTCTCTCTGCGCTCTGCCTCTCTGCTCTCTCTCTCTGTCTCTCTCTCTCTGTGCTCTGGCTCTCTCTCTCTCTGCTCTCTTACTTTCTGTTCTCTTACTTTCTCTCTCTCTCTGCCTCATACTCGCTCTCTCTGCTCTGTCTCATACTCTCTCTCTGTCTCTCTCTGCCTCTCGCGCTCTGCTCTCTTTTTTGTCTTCTCTCTCTCTGCCTCTCGCTGTGCCCTTTCTCTCTGCGCTCTATCTTACTCTCTCTTGCTCTCTCTCTCTGTGTGTGTGTGTTCTGTCTCTGTCTCTTATTCTCTCTATCTCCCCCTCTTGGAGACAGGGATACTCAGGACACGTGTTCAGACACAGACTCTCTCAACTCCTCCAAGGGGCGTAAACAGTCCTACACCAACCCCTGCACACCGGGCCCAGAGACCCCCTACCGCAAGATCTCCCGTGAGGAGCTGATGATGCTGAGCCAGCAGGAGCCTCAGTCTTATGTCCGGGACTCACCTCCTCCTCAAGGGGGATCCTCGGCCCCCTCCCCAGCCCTGGAGCACCACAGACACAAACACAAGGGTTCGCCCGACCTCACCCGTGGATCTATCCCAGAGTCCCACAGCATGTCCTTCGCCACTTCGTCAGCAGGCAACAAGGCCATGTACAACGGCATCCTGGAGAAGTCCTATAGCATGGGCCAGCTGCACGCGAGCATGACAGGGGCAGGCGGGGTAGCGGTTGGGCGCTACCCGTCCCTCACCTCAATGGACAATGAGGGCAGGGGGGCGGGGGCCAAGGAGCAGAAGCAACCGAGTACCTCCTCCCAGGACTCCAGTGGCAACGGAGACAAGGCCAAGAGGTCCTCGTCCAAAATCAAGAGCTTGTTCAAGAAGAAAAAATAGTCCTACACACACAGAGAGAGGAGAGATTCTAGCCTTAATAAAAAATGGCCGTCATCAAACGAAGCCAAAACATTATTTTTGTTCCTTTTTTTTCTCTTCAAAGATGGAATGTATCTCTGGCTGGACCCCTCAGACCTCTTCCAGATCGGTAGCCTTATTTTTCAATAATGCCTTTTTTTTTCACTCATAGGGCGCTGCTGATGCATACCAGATCTGACATACACCTGGATAGGTATTTTACTTATCAGCTGACCACATCATATGTTGTAGCAATCTGTCAGTCGATGATGTGGCGCTCAAGCATTGGTTGATGCATGCAACGTATGAGTAGGGTAACGCGACCATAGCCTCACATTTTAAGCCTTCAAAGGTCACAGAAAAGTCAAAAGGTCAAGGGTCGTGCCAGCTACCGTCGCCCAGGCAATCGTGAAGAGCATTAGCCTGGTCACTTCTCTTGTCTTCTCTTGTTCTTTTTGAGTTAAAGAACCCCAAAATAAATAACACTTGTTCTATCTGGAAACTGAGGGGGTTTACATGGTGGGCTTGTTAGCTTGACATCACTTCCTGTCTGACAGAGGCTCCTGAGCTCTGGACTCATTTCCTTTTGAGAAATAAAAATCCTGCTGAATTTGTTGCACTACTGCCTTCCTGTTTTCTGGGAAAGGACCGCCGCTGCGTGCGGAGTAAATATTGATGTGTAGAAGAGAATGATGTATGGATAGAGGCCTTGGGGAGATGCAACATGTGGTAGACTATTGCAGCCAGAACCAGTTGGTGCGTTTTCCAATGTCTCTCGTTATGGATTGTTCTATATATATATACACACACACACACACACACACACACACACACACACACACACACACACACACACACACACACACACACACACACACACACACACACACACACACACACAGAGAGTGAGGTTCGAAATTGACACCCTTGATGAAGATGAGCAATAATGACTATAAAATAAATAATTCAAATAATGAGCTATATTCTATTCTAAAAACAATTCTACTATACTGAACAAAATATAAACAACAATTTCTATGATTTTATTTAGTTACAGTTAAGGAATTCAGTCAATTTAAGTAAATGCAGTAGGCCCTAATCTCACATGACTGGGAAATACAGATATGAATCTGTTGGTCACAAATACCTTTATAAAAGGCAGGGGCGTGGATCAGAAAACCTGTCAGTATCTTTTGTGACCACCATTTGCCTCATGCATTGTGGCACATCTCCTTCGTATAGAGTTGATCAGGCTGTTGATTGTGGCCTGTGAAATGTTGTCCCATTCCTCTTCAATGACTGTGAGAAGTTGCTGGATATTGACGGGAACTGAAACACGTTATCGAACATGTCGATCCAGAGCATCCCAAACATGCTCAATGGAAGACATGTCTGGTGACTATGAAGGCCATGGAAGAACTGGGACATTTTCAGCTTCCATGAAGTGTGTACCGATCCTTGTGACATGGAGCCGTGCATTATCATGCTGAAACATGAGGTGATGGTGGGGGATGAATCGCACGACAACGGGCCTCCAAGATCTCGTCACAGTATCTCTGTGCATTCAAATTGCCATCGATAAAATGCAATTGTGTTCGTTGTCTGTAGCTTATGCCTGCCCATACCATAACCCCACCTCCATCATGGGGCACTCTGTTCACAACGTTGTTCTCAGAAAACCGCTCGCCCACACGGCGCCATACCCGTGGTCGGCCGTTGTGAGGCCGGTTGGACGTACTGACAAATTCTTTAAAACGATGCTTACGGTAGAGAAATAATTTAATCTGGCAACAGTTCTGGTGGACATTCCTGCAGTCAGCATGCCAATTGAACGCTCCCTCAAAACATCAGACATCTGTGGCATTGTGTTGTGACAAAGAAACTGTACATTTTAGAGTGGCCTTTTATTGTCCCCAGCATAACGTGCACCTGTGAAATGATTATGATGTTTAATCAGCTTCTTGATATGCCACATCTGTCAGGTGGATGGATTATCTTGACAAATGATAAATGCTCACTAACAGGGATGTAAGCAAATTTGTGCAGAAAATTTGAGAGAAATAAGCTTTTTTGTGCATATGGAACATTTCTGGGATCTTTTATTTTAGCTCATGTTGCGTTTATATTTTCTCTTTAGGGTAATACAATTGCTCAGAGGAAGAGATTTTGTTTAACAACTTATACATTTTTTTAGTTGCTGACAGCCCTAAAGTTTCTTATAAATAAATAGTCAAAGTGTAGTATTTGGTCCCATATTCCTGCTACGTAACGACCACATCAAGCCTGTGACTACAAACTTGATGGATGCATTTGCAGTTTATTTGGTTGTTTCACACTCTTTTTTTGTTGTTGTTTTTCCCAGGAAAAATGAATGGTAATTAATTCTGTCATTTTGGAGTCACTTCTCTTATAAATAAGAATATAATAGTTTCTTAACTTCTATTGACTTTTGGTTCTGAACGCCTAATGAGTCAAAGACGACCTCCACCCTGCACATCCTCGATGTGATGTAACAATCGAAACGCTTTCATTCTATGACGTAATTCCTTTGAAGCATGCCTCTCTGAGTGACAAATACTGGAGAAAAAAGTCTAAGTAATTTACTGAAGACAGCATTGTTATAGAATATGTTTCTGAACATTTCTACATTAATGTGGATGCACAATTCATTCAGGATTTTCCATAATCACGGTACCAAGTGTTTAGAAACATATTCTATTTTAGAAATGAGGCCCGAGGGGGTGTGGTATATGGCCATTATACAAATCAAGTTTATTTTATATAGCCCTTCGTACATCAGCTAATATCTCGAAGTGCTGAACTAAAATAAACGCAATATGCAATCATTTCTAAGATTTTACTGAGTTACAGTTCATATAAGGAAATCGGTCAATTTAAATAATGTCATTAGGTCCTAATCTATGGATTTCACATGACTGGGAATACAGATATGCCTCTGTTGGTCACAAATCAAATCAAATCAAGTTTATTTTATATAGCCCTTCGTACATCAGCTAATATCTCGAAGTGCTGTACAGAAACCCAGCCTAAAACCCCAAACAGCAAGCAATGCAGGTGTAGAAGCACGGTGGCTAGGAAAAACTCCCTACAAAGGCCAAAACCTAGGAAGAAACCTAGAGAGGAACCAGGCTATGAGGGGTGGCCAGTCCTCTTCTGGCTGTGCCGGGTGGAGATTATAACAGAACTATGCCAAGATGTTCAAAATATTCATAAGTGACACGCATGGTCAAATAATAATCAGGAATAAATATCAGTTGGCTTTTCATAGCCGATCATTAAGAGTTGAAAACAGCAGGTCTGGGACAGGTAGGGGTTCCATAACCGCAGGCAGAACAGCTGAAACTGGAATAGCAGCAAGGCCAGGCGGACTGGGGACAGCAAGGAGTCATCATGCCCGGTTTGCCGTGACGTATGGTTCTAGGGCTCAGGTTCTCCGAGAGAGAGAAAGAAAGAGAGAACGAGAGAATTAGAGAGAGCATACTTAAATTCACACAGGACACTGGATAAGATAGGAGAAGTACTCCAGGTATAACCAACTGACCCTAGCCCCCCGACACATAAACTACTGCAGCATAAATACTGGAGGCTGAGACAGGAGGGGTCAGGAGACACTGTGGCCCCATCAGAAGAAATCCCCGGACAGGGCCAAGCAGGAAGGATATAACCCCACCCACTGTGCCAAAGCACAGCCCCCACACCACTAGAGGGATATCTTCAACCACCAACTTACAATCCTGAGACAAGGCCGAGTATAGCCCACAAAGATCTCCACCACAGCACAAACCAAGGGGGGGCGCCAACCCAGACAGGAAGATCACGTCAGTAACTCAACCCACTCAAGTGACGCACCCCTCCCAGGGACGGCATGAAAGAGCACCAGTAAGCCAGTGACTCAGCCCCTGTAATAGGGTTAGAGGCAGAGAATCCCAGTGGAGAGAGGGGAACCGGCCAGGCAGAGACAGCAAGGGCGGTTCGTTGCTCCAGAGCCTTTCCGTTCACCTTCACACTCCTGGGCCAGACTACACTCAATCATATGACCTACTGAAGAGATAAGTCTTCAGTAAAGACTTAAAGGTTGAGACCGAGTCTGCGTCTCTCACATGGGTAGGCAGACCATTCCATAAAAATGGAGATCTATAGGAGAAAGCCCTGCCTCCCGCTGTTTGCTTAGAAATTCTAGGGACAATTAGGAGGCCTGCGTCTTGTGTAGCGTACGTATATAGGTATGTACGGCAGGACCAACTCGGAAAGATAGGTAGGAGCAAGCCCATGTAACGCTTTATAGATTAACAGTAAAACCTTGAAATCAGCCCTTGCCTTAACAGGAAGCCAGTGTAGGGAAGCTAGCACTGGAGTAATATGATCAAATTTCTTGGTTCTAGTCAGGATTCTAGCAGCCGTATTTAGCACTGACTGAAGTTTATTTAGTGCTTTATCCGGGTAGCTGGAAAGTAAAGCATTGCAGTAGTCTAACCTAGAAGTAACAAATGCGTGGATTAATTTTTCTGCATCATTTTTGGACAGAAAATTTCTGATTTTTGCAATGTTACGTAGATGGAAAAAAGCTGTCCTTGAAACAGTCTTGATATGTTCGTCAAAAGAGAGATCAGGGTCAAGAGTAACGCCGAGGTCCTTCACAGTTTTATTTGAGACGACTTTACAACCATCAAGATTAATTGTCAGATTTAACAGAAGATCTCTTTGTTTCTTGGGACCTAGAACAAGCATCTCTGTTTTGTCCGAGTTTAAAAGTAGAAAATTTGCAGCCATCCACTTCCTTATGTCTGAAACACAGGCTTCTAGCGAGGGCAATTTTGGGGCTTCACCATGTTTCATTGAAATGTACAGCTGTGTGTCATCCGCATAGCAGTGAAAGTTAACATTATGTTTTCGAATAACATCCCCAAGAGGTAAAATATATAGTGAAAACAATAGTGGTCCTAAAACGGAACCTTGTGGAACACCGAAATGTACAGTTGTTTTGTCAGAGGACAAACCATTCACAGAGACAAACTGATATCTTTCCGACAGGTAAGATCTAAACCAGGCCAGAACTTGTCCGTGTAGACCAATTTGGGTTTCCAGTCTCTCCAAAAGAAGGTGGTGATCGATGGTGTCAAAGGCAGCACTAAGGCAGCACTACCACGGCTAAGGGCTGTTCTTAAGCACGATGCAACGCGGAGTGCCTGGATACAGCCCTTAGCCGTGGTATAATGGCTATATACCACAAACCCCCGAAGTGCCTTATTGCTATTATAAACTGGTTACCAACGTAATTAGAACAGTAAAAATAAATGTTTTGTCATACCTGTGGTATACGGCTGTTAGCCAATCAGCATTCAGGGCTCGAACCACCTAGTTTATAATCTTATTTATAATAAAAGTGACTCCAAAATACATTATTTACCAATAATTTCTACTGAGCTCAAAATAATCTGAAACGCAACCAAAACGAACAGCAAATGCATCCAACAGGCTTGAGGTAGTCGTTACGTGGCAGGAATATGGAACCAAATACAAACATGTTGACTCATTTCTTTTTTAAGAATCTTTAGGGGTGCCAACAATTTTGACCCTTTTTTGAGGGTAAAAAATAATTACTTGTTAAACAAAATCTACTGAGCAATTTGAATTCGTATAAAAAAATATATAATTTTCCTTTTATTTATTTGTAATTTTTGTTGCAATATAGCTCAGTGTTTTGAATTATTTATTGTATACAATTATTATTGCTCATCTTTATTGAGGAGGTCAATAATGTCAGACCTCACTGTTTATACACTTTGTTTTGTCATTTTGTTCTTGTAGATGTTTTGTAGACAATGTGATTTCTATTGGTGGGGGTTCACAAGGACTGACTGGTGTTTACTGAGGAGAGCTAAATACTATCCAGATTTGACCTGTACTTGTCGTTGTAAACTTTCCTAAGCTTTTCCTGAATATTTTACCATTACTTTCACCTGTTACTTCTCAACTTCCTTTCCCATCATTTACATACGCTATGATAGGGACTGGTCACTAGCAACATACATAGTAGGAGACAAGCTAAACTGAAGAGTGAAGTTAATTGTTGCTATTTTACGATATACATTTGTAATATCAGAAGTCTGCAGATGTGACAAATTAGCTTTCATAGCACATCCCTACATTCTTATACCTACAGTCACCCCTTTACACCTACAGTCACCCCTTTACCCCTACAGTCACCCATTTACCCCTACAGTCACCCATTTACACCTACAGTCACCCCTTTACCCCTACAGTCACCCCTTTACCCCTACAGTCACCCATTTACCCCTACAGTCACCCATTTACCCCTACAGTCACCCATTTACCCCTACAGTCACCCATTTACACCTACAGTCACCCATTTACCCTCACTGTCCATCAAATCCCTGCCTCACCCCTGTCCCCTCTAAACCTCCCTGTCCATCAAATCCCTGCCTCACCCCTGTCCCCTCTAAACCTCCCTCCCTGTCCATCAAATCCCTGCCTCACCCCTGTCCCCTCTAAACCTCCCTCCCTGTCCATCAAATCCCTGCCTCACCCCTGTCCCCTCTAAACCTCACTGTCCATCAAATCCCTGCCTCACCCCTGTCCCCGCTAAACCTCCCTGTCTGTCCATCAAATCCCTGCCTCACCCCTGTTCCCTCTAAACCTCCCTGTCCATCAAATCCCTGCCTCACCCCTGTTCCCTCTAAACCTCCCTGTCCATCAAATCCCTGCCTCACCCCTGTTCCCTCTAAACCTCTCTGTCTGTCCATCAAATCCCTGCCTCACCCCTGTTCCCTCTAAACCTCTCTGTCTGTCCATCAAATCCCTGCCTCACCCCTGTTCCCTCTAAACCTCTCTGTCTGTCCATCAAATCCCTGCCTCACGCCCTCACCCCTCTCATTGTTCTGTGTTTGCTCACCTCTGGGCCTATAGACTGAGTGCTCTGTTTCAAGGGTTCTCTGTTCTCACTGTGATTATACTGCCCTCGCCCCTTCATCTCGGACAAGCCGTCATTACTGTCACGTCATCCCTGTAACCCGTGACGGAGCTGATGTCGCGGCCTGTTACGGTGATGACGCGAATGGGATGACACAACGGTTGTAGGTGGCGGCGTTCCCACCGGGAACGAGAGTATACGTGCTGTTACGGCACACGGACCCAAAAATAAGGAGTTATAGATGAGCAGAACATATGAATGTTTACGAGACGTTAGGGGATTTTTGAACATTTGGTGTGTGACTATTTGTATACCGTAGACAAATTAATAAACAAAACATTGCTGTCTTCAGTGAATTACTTTTTCCCAGTATTTGCCACCCAAAGACGCATTCTTTAAACAAATAACGTCACAGTATGAAATCATATTTTAGATTTACTTCACGTTGAGGATGTGTAGGGTGGGGTTTGTCTTCGACTCATTAGGTGTTCAGGACCAAAACTGTCTCTGCATTGGTGCCTCACTCCCCACAGTGGAGAAATGTTGATGATTCCCAAATTGTCTTCACAGGGTAGTAGAAACAAGAAGAAGAAGAAACACCATTTTGACGCTCCCGTTTGTCTTGAGAGTGGAGGAACAGTGACACGTCGAAGAAAGCAATGCGCGATTGCTTTATCAATATAAACGGAATGTGATGAAAATTGCACTGATGGTTCATCAATTCCACACATAGCAGGAATGAACCGGGGCCGTCTGGCTTGGTGATGAATGTGTTGTTTGACTGCCACTGTACACAACATCCCAGCCTTCCACACACGTACGTACACAAGCCCATTGGCTTGTCCCTCTCAGGGTGCAGTTCCAGAAACGACCACTGGGTTGCAGTAATATATTGGAGAAATCATGACTACTACCAAACAACGCCTGAGGTGGTGCACCAGTGGAGGCTGCTGGGAGAATGGGCTCATTGTAATGGCTGGAATGGAATGAATGAAAAGGTATCAAACATTGATTCTATTCCAGTCATTACAATGAGCCCATTCCTCCTACAGCTCCTCCCACCAGCCGCCGCTGTGACACACCATGTTCTTGCTGCATGAGACATCTTCAGAAGTAAGCTACAAACTGATTCACCTGATTCATAGTTGTGAGAATACGAGAAGATGTAATTTCATCTGCAGCCAAATGATTTGCTTGATATCCTCGAAGGAAGACGACAGCACCTCCTGCTGTCTGTGTCCACTAGTATCGGGGAACATTATATTGCGTGTGCTTTACGTTTAGTCTTATTTCAGAGGTTATTTACCTGGTATTCTCTGAGGAATGATGTGTTACCAATATATCAAATCACAAGGAAACAAACATGTAAACATTAGCGCGTACAGTAGGTGGTCATTATTTCATACTATCTCAAAGTAAACAGCGAACTGTAAAATACACATCATTCCTCAAGTCAAAACCAGGTAAAAGCTGAACCATTAAATCCATACCGACGTGAAAGGGGGGATGGGTTAACACTATCCCACATAGTACTACTATCTACCCCTCTCTCCCAGTAGTGTTGATGGGTTAACACTAGCCCACATAGTACTACTATCTACCCCTCTCTCCCAGTAGTGTTGATGGGTTAACACTATCCCACATAGTACTACTATCTACCCCTCTCTCCCAGTGGTGTTGATGGGTTAACACTATCCCACATAGTACTACTATCTACCCCTCTCTCCCAGTGGTGTTGATGGGTTAACACTAGCCCACATAGTACTACTATCTACCCCTCTCTCCCAGTGGTGTTGATGGGTTAACACTAGCCCACATAGTACTACTATCTACCCCTCTCTCCCAGTGGTGTTGATGGGTTAACACTAGCCCACATAGTACTACTATCTACCCCTCTCTCCCAGTGGTGTTGATGGGTTAACACTATCCCACATAGTACTACTATCTACCCCCTCTCTCCCAGTGGTGTTGATGGGTTAACACTAGCCCACATAGTACTACTATCTACCCCTCTCTCCCAGTGGTGTTGATGGGTTAACACTAGCCCACATAGTACTACTATCTACCCCTCTCTCCCAGTGGTGTTGATGGGTTAACACTAGCCCACATAGTACTACTATCTACCCCCTCTCTCCCAGTGGTGTTGATGGGTTAACACTAGCCCACATAGTACTACTATCTACCCCCTCTCTCCCAGTGGTGTTGATGGGTTAACACTAGCCCACATAGTACTACTATCTACCCCCTCTCTCCTAGTGGTGTTGATGGGTTAACACTAGCCCACATAGTACTACTATCTACCCCTCTCTCCCAGTGGTGTTGATGGGTTAACACTATCCCACATAGTACTACTATCTACCCCCTCTCTCCTAGTGGTGTTGATGGGTTAACACTATCCCACATAGTACTACTATCTACCCCTCTCTCCCAGTGGTGTTGATTGGTTAACACTATCCCACATAGTACTACTATCTACCCCTCTCTCCTGGTGGTGTTGATTGGTTAACACTAGCCCACATAGTACTACTATCTACCCCTCTCTCCCGGTGGTGTTGATGGGTTAACACTAGCCCACATAGTACTACTATCTACCCCTCTCTCCCAGTGGTGTTGATGGGTTAACACTAGCCCACATAGTACTACTATCTACCCCTCTCTCCCAGTGGTGTTGATGGGTTAACACTAGCCCACATAGTACTACTATCTACCCCCTCTCTCCCGGTGGTGTTGATGGGTTAACAACCTGTTGAGGCTATTTAGTGAAGCACCTGGTACTCTAATTGGCTGCAGTATGATGCCCTAAAGAGATGCGTATGTCAAGCGGACAGGAGATATAGGAATCTGACGATGGCACATTCATTCTTTAATGAATAGGAGTGAAGGTAATGCGTAGGAGTGAAGGTAATGCGCAGGAGTGAAGGTAATGCATAGGAGTGAAGAGTGAAGGTAATGAATAGGAGTGAAGGTAATGCATAGAGGCCGTGTGTGTGTGCGTGTGTGTGTGTGTGTGTGTGTGTGTGTGTGTGTGTGTGTGTGTATGTAGAGTGGGTCAACTGGTCTAGTTATGTCCCAGTTGGATTCCATTCTACCTTGTCTGCTGCTCCCATCTCAGTGTTATGGGTTAATTAGTGGGGTTAATGAACTGGGACCCTGGTGGCCAGTCCCTGTACCTTTCTCCTCACATGGAGGGAAGGAAGGGGGGGTTTTTGAAAGGACTGGGGAGGGGCCCGAACAGCGAGAGAGAAGAGAAACAGTGATTGCCTACATGAACACCCACCGGTTTCTCCGTTACTAAACGTGAGGGCCTTTTCAAAGTGGCTTTCCCTCCTTGGCAATAGACACACTCCTTAATGTTTGACTCAGTCCCAACCACATTGTAAATAGACAGGAGCAGCCAAGGTCGATTTAGTAGCGATGTTTATCCACGCGAGGCAAGACAAAGTCAGCTTTGGCAAAGGCAGACCGGGTGCAAACAGACTGAGGCTACTGTAGCATCTTATGACTTGTCTGACTGAAGCACATTAGGAGACTGAATACTGTAGGGTTGGCTGGGATATTAGTAGGATACTGAATACTGTAGGGTTGGCTGGGATACTGAATACTGTAGGGTTGGCTGGGATATTAGTAGGAGACTGAATACTGTAGGGTTGGCTGGGATACTGAATACTGTAGGGTTGGCTAAGATATTATTAGGATACTGAATACTGTAGGGTTGGCTGGGATATTAGTAGGATACTGAATACTGTAGGGTTGGCTGGGATATTAGTAGGATACTGAATACTGTAAGGTTGGCTAGGATATTAGTAGGAGACTGAATACTGTAGGGTTGGCTAGGATACTGAATACTGTAGGGTTGGCTGGGATATTAGTAGGATACTGAATACTGTAGGGTTGGCTAGGATATTAGTAGGAGACTGAATACTGTAGGGTTGGCTGGGATATTAGTAGGAGACTGAATACTGTAGGGTTGGCTAGGATACTGAATACTGTAGGGTTGGCTGGGATATTAGTAGGATACTGAATACTGTAGGGTTGGCTGGGATATTAGTAGGATACTGAATACTGTAGGGTTGGCTGGGATATTAGTAGGAGACTGAATACTGTAAGGTTTGGCTGGGATATTAGTAGGAGACTGAATACTGTAGGTTTGGCTGGGATATTAGTAGGAGACTGAATACTGTAGGGTTGGCTGGGATATTAGTAGGAGACTGAATACTGTAGGGTTGGCTAGGATACTGAATACTGTAGGGTTGGCTGGGATATTAGTAGGATACTGAATACTGTAGGGTTGGCTGGGATATTAGTAGGATACTGAATACTGTAGGGTTGGCTGGGATATTAGTAGGATACTGAATACTGTAGGGTTGGCTGGGATATTAGTAGGAGACTGAATACTGTAAGGTTTGGCTGGGATATTAGTAGGAGACTGAATACTGTAGGTTTGGCTGGGATATTAGTAGGAGACTGAATACTGTAGGGTTGGCTGGGATATTAGTAGGACACTGAATACTGTAGGTTTGGCTGGGATATTAGTAGGAGACTGAATACTGTAAGGTTTGGCTGGGATATTAGTAGGAGACTGAATACTGTAAGGTTTGGCTGGGATATTCAAGCTAGTGTCTATATTTTTGTATTACAGGAACAAGACAATACACTTGGTTATGGTCGAGTCTGACATGACATCTAGGTCAGGAGTGTCGCTGCTTTACTTTGCTGGCTGCTTTACTTTGCTGCTAGTTGATTGATTAACATCATCGAGTCCACTGCACTCACCTGGGGACCCAGGTCTGAATCAGTCCCTGGTTAGAAGTAAGAGGGGGAACTGTAGACACGCTGTCGAAGGCCAGATTTAAATACTGCCATTCAGCCTCTGTCTTCCTGATTCTTCAACAGCGTGGCAAGCTGTCTCCCGAATGGCAGTCAAATGACAGCGCTTTGAATGTAGCTGCTTTTCAATGACATGTTGATGACTGCGTTTTGAAATGACACACCGTTGAATGATGGTCTTTGGAATGAGCTGAGTGACGGCCTTTCTGAATCACAGAGACGGATTGACAGTTGTCAGCCTTCAACAGAACAAAATGGCTGGTGTTTTAACAACACGATCCTGAACCCTGAGGGTCAACCTTTTCGCTTGAAATAATAATGTCTCACCATATAACCGCACACTGTATGTACATTTGCAGTAAAATCCTTTCTCGTTGAATTGGAGTGGCTTTTCACTTGCATTTGTAGGCCTATTGCAAACGAGCAGGCAACACACAGTCCCAGCACAAGCCTTTCGCCCGCAAAAACAAATAAAATCAGCATATGCAAATACCATGATGTTATCATCGTTAGCCATAAATTGGGGAGGGGTCAGTGCTGTCTAAGAGTACCAGCTGTGGTTAGGGGACTAGCGTTCTCGCCTTGCCCGCTAGGAGTAATGCACGGTGGGGTTAAAAGGAACGTGACACCCTCCCAACTGACTGGTGCTCCCATGTGTAAGAGATGAGCTTCCGCTTCGAGTTTCCAACGAGAGAGAGAAACGTAATCAGAGCTGCTACCCAGAGACTACAGCCAAGGACATCTGGACCTGTGCTTATTGACTTGGATAGATATGTGTTTGTGTCAGAGAATAGTTCTCTCTCTCCTCTTTTTTTCTCTCTCTCTCTCTCTCTCTCTCTCTCTCTCTCTCTCTCTCTCTCTCTCTCTCTCTCTCTCTCTCTCTCTCTCTCTCTCTCTCTCTCTCTCTCTCTCTCTTTCTCTAAGTAATGTGTGTTTGACAACAATGACTCTTTTATTCAGATTGAGTTTGTATGGAGACTGTGTGTGTGCATGTTTACATCAATACAAGCACTCTATTGCTGAATATTACACAGATAAAGGCTGTTGTACATTATGCCTCACCAGACAGAGGGAGAGAGACAACAGCCGTTAGAGCTCAGAGGGAAAGACCTGCCCCAGGCCTCACTAGACGGCGAGAGAACAGCCTTTTAGAGGTCAGAGGGAAAGACCTGGTCCTCACACACACAGTAAGCTTCTGACTGTTCTTTTCACATGCCTCCATAGAATGGGAGGGAGAGGTTTTCAATCTGGATCATCAATTCTCCCTCAGCTCACTGGCTCCCCTGCCGACTGCACGTCTCCTCCTCCCTCAGTGTATATATTCACACCACCCACAACTTTCCCCTTTCCTCACCTCTCTCGATCAAATAAATTGAATCTATTCTATATGTGTCAAACCGCAGACTTGATCTCTCAAACAAAGGCGGACAAATCTGATTTGAGTGAATACAGGAGATGTCTGCCAATGAATAATACATGGCTTTCTCCTTGAAGTTACTCTGACTTATTAAGTCCCAGGTTCCCCCTGAGTTAAGTTACTCTGACTTATTACGTCCCAGGTTCCCCCTGAGTTAAGTTACTCTGACTTATTAAGTCCCAGGTTCCCCCTGAGTTAAGTTACTCTGACTTATTACGTCCCAGGTTCCCCCTGAGTTAAGTTACTCTGACTTATTAAGTCCCAGGTTCCCCCTGAGTTAAGTTACTCTGGCTTATTAAGTCCCAGGTTCCCCCTGAGCTCAGCTGGCTGGAACGTGTACGTGCCGAGAGCGGTCGCTGAGGTGGCTGGAGCGTGTACGTGCCGAGAGCGGTCGCTGAGGTGGCTGGAGCGTGTACGTGCAGAGAGCGGTCGCTGAGGTGGCTGGAGCGTGTACGTGCAGAGAGCGGTCGCTGAGGTGGCTGGAGCGTGTACGTGCAGAGAGCGGTCGCTGAGGTGGCTGGAGCGTGTACGTGCAGAGAGCGGTCGCTGAGGTGGCTGGAGCGTGTACGTGCCGAGAGCGGTCGCTGAGGTGGCTGGAACGTGTACTTGCCGAGAGCGGTCGCTGAGGTGGCTGGAGCGTGTATGTGCCGAGAGCGGTCGCTGAGGTGGCTGGAACGTGTACTTGCCGAGAGCGGTCGCTGAGGTGGCTGGAACGTGTACTTGCCGAGAGCGGTCGCTGAGGTGGCTGGAGCGTGTATGTGCCGAGAGCGGTCGCTGAGGTGGCTGGAGCGTGTACGTGCCGAGAGCGGTCGCTGAGGTGGCTGGAACGTGTACTTGCCGAGAGCGGTCGCTGAGGTGGCTGGAGCGTGTACGTGCAGAGAGCGGTCGCTGAGGTGGCTGGAGCGTGTACGTGCAGAGAGCGGTCGCTGAGGTGGCTGGAGCGTGTACGTGCAGAGAGCGGTCGCTGAGGTGGCTGGAGCGTGTATGTGCTGAGAGCTGTCGCTGAGGTGTAGCATGGGGAGAAAAAGAGGAAGCTTTCTCAGTACCACATATATGCAGCCACACACACCTACACTCTTTCCCCCCTCCACACCAACTATACATGTATACCTCCCTCCCCAGCAAGAAAGACAGAGTTATTCAAATAAGATCACATGAAAACAAACCGTAATCCAGGTAGGACTGAAGCGCGTGTTAATGCTGATGTCTGGTGAATTTTCAGAGAATGTTTTTTTTATGTGTAACCATGGTGATGAGAGGACTGCTGTTGCATGTGTTTGACTTCACTGTTCCTCCTATGGAGAGAGAAAAGAGACAGAAGGGGAGAGACAGACAGACAGAGAGCCGGGGCCAAGGACATTCAATGCCAGATGAAGTGATGACTGTCAGGAGTCTCCTTTGAAGACAATGAGGGCGATAGGGCCTTGAGAGATCAAGACGCTCCTCTCTCTTTTTCCCTCCACTTTATGTCTCAGCACTGACTGTACGTGCGTGCGTGTTCCTCCACAATGCCCTAGCAAGACACTAGCCTACTTGATATTAATAGCGCTCACTGTTGCCCCTAGTGGCGGCTTGAAGGCATGTCCTGATGTTCTGGGAACCTGGACGGACGTTGAATTTCTAAATGGATTTTAAGCTACCTGTCTGGTCTCTCAGTAAATGACAGGCTTACCCTGTAGAGGCCCAACATGGTTGCTGCAGTGTGTGATAACACTAGTCCCTCTCTAGAGAGGGACTAGTGTTACTAGTTTCACGGTGTGTAGTAGCATGGTGTGTGGTATAGTAGCGTGGTGTGTAGTATAGCGGTCGACCGATTTATGATTTTTCAACGCCGATACAGATTATTGGAGGGCCCAAAAAAGCCAATACCAATTAATCTGACAATTTTTTTTACATTCTTTTTATTTGTAATAATGACAATTACAACAATACTGAATGAACACTTTTATTTTAACTTAATATAATACATCAATAAAATACATTTAGCCTCAAATAAATAATGAAACATGCTCAATTTGGTTTAAATAATGCAAAAACAAAGAGTTGGAGAAGAAAGTAAAAGTGCAAATGTGCCATGTAAGAAAGCTAATGTTTAAGTTTCTTGCTCAGAACATGAGAACATATGAAAGCTGGTGGTTCCTTTTAACATGAGTCTTCAATATTCCCAGGTAAGAAGTTTTAGGTTGTAGTTATTATAGGAATTATAGGACTATTTCTCTCTATACGATTTGTATTTCATATACCTTTGACTATTGGATGTTCTTATAGGCACTTTAGTATTGCCAGTGTAACAGTATAGCTTCCATCCCTCTCCTCGCCGCTACCTGGGCTCGAACCAGGAACACATCGACAACAGTCACCCTCAAAGCAGCGTTACCCATGCAGAGCAAGGGGAACAACTACTCCAAGTCTTAAAGCGAGTGACGTTTGAAACGCTATTAGCGCGCACCCCGCTAACTAGCTAGCCATTTCACATCGGTTACACCAGCCTAATCTCGGGAGTTAATAGGCTTGAAGTCATAAACAGCGCAATGCTTCAAGCATTGCGAAGAGCTGCTGGCAAAATGCACAAAAGTGCTGTTTGAATGAATGCTTACGAGCCTGCTGGTACCTACCATCGCTCAGACTGCTCTATCAAATCATAGACTTAATTATAACATAATAACACACAGAAATACGAGCCTTAGGTCATTAATGTGGTCGAATCCGGAAACTATCATCTCAAAAACAAAACGTTTATTCTTTCAGTGAAATTTCGGAACCGTTCCGTATTTTATCTAACGGGTGGCATCCATCAGTCTAAATATTCCTGTTACATTGCACAACCTTCAATGTTATGTCATAATTATGTAAAACTCTGGCAAATTAGTTCGCAACGAGCCAGGCGGCCTAAACTGTTGCATATACCCTGACTCTGTGCAATGAACGCAAGAGAAGTGACACAATTTCACCTGGTTAATAATGCCTGCTAACTTGGATTTCTTATAGCTAAATATGCAGGTTTAAAAATATATACTTCTGTGTATTGATTTTAAGAAAGGCATTGATGTTTATGGTTAGGTACACGTGGAGCAACAACAGTCCTTTTTCGCGAATGCACACTGCATCGATTATATGCAACGCAGGACACGCTAGATAAACTAGTAATATCATCAACCATGTGTAGTTATAACTAGTGATTATGATTGATTGTTTTTTATAAAATAAGTTTAATGCTAGCTAGCAATTTACCTTGGCTTCTTACTGCATTCGCGTAACAGGCGGGCTCCTCGTGAGGCAGTTGGTTAGAGAGTTGGACTAGTTAACCGTAAGGTTGCACGATTGAATCCCTGAGCTGACAAGGTAAAAATCTGTCGTTCTGCCCCTGAACAAGGCAGTTAATGTCACATTCCTGACCTATTTCTGTTAGTTTGTTATATGTGTTAGTTGGTCAGGACGTGAGTTTGGGTGGGCATTCTATGTTTTCTGTTTCTATGTTGGTTTATTGGGTTGCCTGGTATGGCTCTTAATTAGAGGCAGGTGTTTGGCGTTCCTCTAATTAAGAGTCATATTTAGGTAGGCGTTTTCACAGTGTTCATTGTGGGTGGTTGTCTCCTGTGTCTGTGTATATGTTTGCACCATACGGGACTGTTTGCGGTTTGTTCGTTTTATGTAGTCTGTTCCTGTTCTTTGCGTTCTTCACGTTATATGTAAGTTCGTCGTTCAGGTCTGTCTGCATCGTTTATTTGTTTTGTTTGTTTATGCAAGTTTAGTTTTTTTTTTTTCGTCGTGTTCAATAAATTATGTCATTGCACTAAGCTGCGCCTTGGTTCGATCACTACTCCTCCTCTTCGGATGAAGAGGAGGAGGACTGCCGTTACAGAACCACCCACCAATCCAGAACAAGCAGCGTAATGTCGAGCAACGGGAGAGTATACAGGACTTGTGGAGTTGGGAGCAGGTATTTAACGGAGAAGGACCATGGGCTAAAGTGAATCACCGTCCATGGGAACAGCTGGAGGCAGTTCGGAGAGCGGAGGAGAAGAGAGAGAGGAACCGGCGTTATGAGGGGACGCTTCTTGCACGGAAGCCCGAAAAGCCCGTGAGTAACACCCAAACATTTATTGGGGGGTGGCTAAGAGGTAGTGGGCCAAGGGCAGGTAGGAGACCTGCGTCCACTTCTCAGGCTAACCATGGAGAGCGGGAGTACGGGCAGACACCATGTTACGCAGTAGAGCGCACGGTGTCTCCTGTACGTGTGCATAGCCCGGTGTGGGTTATTCCACCTCCCCGCACTGGTAGGGCTAGATTGGGCATTGAGCCAGGTGTCATGAGGCCGGCTCAACGTGTCTGGTCTCCAGTGCGTCTCCTCGGGCCGGCATACATGGCACCTGCCTTACGCATGGTTTCCCCGGTTCGCCTACATAGCCCGGTGCGGGTTATTCCCCCTCCCCGCACTGGTCGGGCGACCGGGAGCATTCAACCAGGTAAGGTTGGGCAGGCTCAATGCTCAAGAGAGCCAGTACGCCTGCACGGTCCGGTATTTCCGGCGCCACCTCCCCGCCCCAGCCTAGTACCTACAGTGCCTACACTACGCACTAGGCTACCAGTGCGTTTCCAGAGCCCTGTTCCTCCTCCACGCACTCTCCCTGTAGTGCGTGTATCCAGTTCGGTGCCTCCAGTTCCGGCACCACGCACTAAGCCACCTGTGCGTCTCCAGAGCCCTGTACACACTGTTTCTTCTCCCCGTACTAATCCTGATGTGCGTGCCCTCAGCCCGGTGCCACCAGTGCCGGTACCACGCACCAGGTATAGAGTACGCTTTGAGAGTCCAGTGTGCCCTGTCCCTGCTCCCCGCACTAGGCTTGAAGTGCGTGTCCTCAGTCAGGTGCCTCCAGTTCCGGCACCACGCACCAAGCCTACAGTGCGTCTCAGCCGGCCAGAGTCTGCCGTCTGCCCAACGGCGCATGAACTGCCTGTCTGCCATGAGCCTGCAAAGCTGCCCGTCTGCCATGAGCCTACAGAGCCTTCCGCCAGACAGGAGCAGTCTGAGCCATCCGTCTCCCCAGCGCCATCTGAGCCATCCGTCTCCCCAGCGCCGTCTGAGCCATCCGTCTCCCCAGCGCCGTCTGAGCCATCCGTCTCCCCAGCGCCGTCTTAGCCATCCGTCTCCCCAGCGCCGTCTGAGCCATCCGTCTGTCCTGAGCCATTAGAGCCGCCCGTCTGTTCCGAGCCGTCAGAGCCGATAGTCAGTCAGGAGCCGCTAGAGCCAGTCGTCAGTCAGGATCTGCCAGAGCCGCCAACCAGACAGGATCTGCCAGAGCCGCCAACCAGACAGGATCTGCCAGAGCCGCCAACCAGACAGGATCTGCCAGAGCCGCCAACCAGACAGGATCTGCCAGAGCCGCCAACCAGACAGGATCTGCCAGAGCCGCCAACCAGACAGGATCTGCCAGAGCCGCCAACCAGACAGGATCTGCCAGAGCCGCCAACCAGACAGGATCTGCCAGAGCCGCCAACCAGACAGGATCTGCCAGAGCCGCCAATCAGACAGGATCTGCCAGAGCCGCCAATCAGACAGGATCTGCCAGAGCCGCCAGCGAGCCATGAGCGTCGAGAGCCGCCAGCGAGCCATGAGCGTCGAGAGCCGTCAGCCAGCCATGAGCGTCGAGAGCCGTCAGCCAGCCATGAGCGTCGAGAGCCGTCAGCCAGCCATGAGCGTCGAGAGCCGTCAGCCAGCCATGAGCGTCGAGAGCCGTCAGCCAGCCATGAGCGTCGAGAGCCGTCAGCCAGCCATGAGCGTCGAGAGCCGTCAGCCAGCCATGAGCGTCGAGAGCCGTCAGCCAGCCATGAGCTGTCCCTTAGCCCAGAGCGGCTATTTACCCAGAACTGCCCCTCAGTCCAGAGCTGTCTCTCTGTCCGGAGCTGCCCCTCAGTCCAGAGCTGCCCCTCTATCCTGATCTCCCTCTCTATCCTGAGCTACCTCTATATTCTGATCTATCCCTCTGTCTTGAGCTATCCCTCTGTCCGGGTGCTGCCCCTGTCATTGATGTTACCAAGAGGATTTTGTGGGGGTAAAATGAGGGTGGACATTCTTAGGGGGAGATGGAAGCTGGGATTGACTATGGTGGGGTGGGGACCTCGCCCGGAGCCTGAGCCACCACCGTGGTCAGATGCCCACCCAGACCCTCCCCTAGACTTTGTGCTGGTGCGCCCGGAGTTCGCACCTTATGGAGGGGGGTTATGTCACGTTCCTGACCTATTTCTGTTAGTTTCTTATATGTGTTAGTTGGTCAGGACGTGAGTTTGGGTGGGCATTCTATGTTTTCTGTTTCTATGTTGGTTTATTGGGTTGCCTGGTATGGCTCTTAATTAGAGGCAGGTGTTTGGCGTTCCTCTAATTAAGAGTCATATTTAGGTAGGCGTTTTCACAGTGTTCGTTGTGGGTGGTTGTCTCCTGTGTCTGTGTATATGTTTGCACCATACGGGACTGTTTGCGGTTTGTTCGTTTTATGTAGTCTGTTCCTGTTCTTTGCGTTCTTCACGTTATATGTAAGTTCGTCGTTCAGGTCTGTCTGCATCGTTTATTTGTTTTGTTTGTTTATGCAAGTTTAGTTTTTTTTTTTTCGTCGTGTTCAATAAATTATGTCATTGCACTACGCTGCGCCTTGGTTCGATCACTACTCCTCCTTTTCGGATGAAGAGGAAGAGGACTGCCGTTACAGTTAACCCACTGTTCCTAGGCCGTCATTGAAAATAAGAATGTGTTCTTAACTGACTTGCCTCGTTAAATAAAGGACGAAAATCGGCGTCCAAAATTACCGATTTCCGATTGTTATGAAATCGGCCCTAATTAATCGGCCATTACGATTAATCGGTCGACCTCTAGTGTAGTATAGTAGCACGGCATGTAGTATAGTAGCACGGTGTGTAGTATAGTAGCACGGTGTGTAGTATAGTAGCACGGCGTGTAGTATAGTAGCACGGCGTGTAGTATAGTAGCACGGCGTGTAGTATAGTAGCACGGCGTGTAGTATAGTAGCACGGCGTGTAGTATAGTAGCACGGCGTGTAGTATAGTAGCACGGTGTGTAGTATAGTAGCGCCGTGTATAGTAGTGGTGTATAGTAGCATGGCGTGTAGTATGGTAGCACGGCGTGTAGTATAGTAGCGCCGTGTATAGTAGTGGTGTATAGTAGCACGGCGTGTAGTATAGTAGCATGGCGTGTAGTATGGTAGCACGGCGTGTAGTATAGTAGCGCCGTGTATAGTAGTGGTGTATAGTAGCACGGCGTGTAGTATAGTAGCACGGCGTGTAGTATAGTAGCGCCGTGTATAGTAGTGGTGTATAGTAGCACGGTGTGTAGTATAGTAGCACGGCGTGTAGTATAGTAGCACGGCGTGTAGTATAGTAGCACGGCGTGTAGTATAGTAGCACGGTGTGTAGTATAGTAGCGCCGTGTATAGTAGTGGTGTATAGTAGCACGGTGTGTAGTATAGTAGCACGGCGTGTAGTATAGTAGCACGGCGTGTAGTATAGTAGCACGGCGTGTAGTATAGTAGCACGGCGTGTAGTATAGTAGCACGGTGTGTAGTATAGTAGCGCCGTGTATAGTAGTGGTGTATAGTAGCACGGTGTGTAGTATAGTAGCACGGCGTGTAGTATAGTAGCACGGCGTGTAGTATAGTAGCACGGCGTGTAGTATAGTAGCACGGCGTGTAGTATAGTAGCACGGTGTGTAGTATAGTAGCGCCGTGTATAGTAGTGGTGTATAGTAGCATGGCGTGTAGTATGGTAGCACGGCGTGTAGTATAGTAGCGCCGTGTATAGTAGTGGTGTATAGTAGCACGGCGTGTAGTATAGTAGCACGGCGTGTAGTATAGTAGCACGGCGTGTAGTATAGTAGCACGGCGTGTAGTATAGTAGCACGGCGTGTAGTATAGTAGCACGGCGTGTAGTATAGTAGCACGGCGTGTAGTATAGTAGCCCGGCGTGTAGTATAGTAGCACGGCGTGTAGTATAGTAGCACGGCGTGTAGTATAGTAGCACGGCGTGTAGTATAGTAGCACGGCGTGTAGTATAGTAGCACGGCGTGTAGTATAGTAGCACGGCGTGTAGTATAGTAGCACGGCGTGTAGTATAGTAGCACGGTGTGTAGTATAGTAGCACGGCGTGTAGTATAGTAGCACGGCGTGTAGTATAGTAGCACGGCGTGTAGTATAGTAGCACGGCGTGTAGTATAGTAGCGCCGTGTATAGTAGTGGTGTATAGTAGCATGGCGTGTAGTATAGTAGCGCCGTGTATAGTAGTGGTGTATAGTAGCACAGTGTGTAGTAGTATAGTTGCACCATGTGTAGTATAGTATTACAGTATGTAGTAGTATAGTAGCGGTGTATAGTAGCACGATGTGTGGTAGTATAGTAGCACGGTGTGTGGTGGTAGTATAGTAGCACGGTGTGTGGTGGTAGTATAGTAGCACGGTGTGTGGTGGTAGTATAGTAGCACGGTGTGTGGTGGTAGTATAGTAGCACGGTGTGTGGTGGTAGTGTAGTAGCACGGTGTGTGGTACTGTAGTAGCACGGTGTGTAGTAGTGTAGCATGGTGTGTGCAGACCAGGGCTCTCCAACCCTGTTCCTGGAGAGGTACCCACCTGTAGTTTTTTCTTAGTTGTAACTAACCTGACTCAGTTTATCAACCAGCTAATTTTTTAATCAGTTGTGCTAGATTAGGGTTGGAATGAAAACCTGCAGGATGGTATCTCTCCAGGAACAGGGTTGGAGAGAAATGGTGTAGACCTGTTAACCCCTCCCCTGCTTGGTTCTCTTGTGTATCGTGTTCAGCCAGACAGTCTCTCGCCATTGCTGTGTCTGGCTTCTGCTATGTTGCTCCCCCCCCCCCCCCTCCCATATCTACAAGGTTTTTCCATGCCAATGAGAGAGCTGTTTTATGTCATGCCAATGTACTCCTTCTCTTCCACTAACAGACACTCTGTCCTCCAGGGCAAAGGGCTGGGTATGGTCCATGTCCCCTTCTTAGTTAACGCCAACGAGTGACAACGCACGTGTACACGCACACATACTCTCCAGGGAGAGCGTATGGAAAAGTGTATACTACAGTCGTGGCCAAAAGTTTTGAGAATGACACAAATATTTATTTTCACAAAGTCTGCTGCCTCAGTTTGTATGATGGCAATTTGCATATACTCCAGAATGTTATGAAGAGTGATCAGATGAAATGCAATTAATTGCAAAGTCCCTCTTTGCCATGCAAATGAACTGAATCCCCCAAAAAACATTTCCACTACATTTCAGCCCTGCCACAAAAGGACCAGCTGACATCCTGTCAGTGATTCTCTCGTTAACACAGGTGTGAGTGTTGACGAGGACAAGGCTGGAGATCACTCTGTCATGCTGATTGAGTTCGAAAAACAGACTGGAAGCTTCAGAAGGAGGGTGGTGCTTGGAATCATTGTTCTTCCTCTGTTAATCATGATTACCTGCAAGGAAACACGTGCCGTCATCATTGCTTTGCACAAAAAGGGCTTCACAATCAAGGATATTGCTGCCAGTAAGATTGCACCTAAATCAACCATTTATTGGATCATCAAGAACTTCAAGGAGAGTGGTTAAATTGTTGTGAAGAATGCTTCAGGGCGCCCAAGAAAGTCCAGCAAACGCCAGGACCGTCTCCTAAAGTTGATTCAGCTGCGGGATCGGGGCACCACCAGTACAGAGCTGGCTCAGGAATGGCAGCAGTCAGGTGTGAGGGCATCTGCACGCACAGTGAGCCGAAGACTTTTGGAGGATGACCTGGTGTCAAGAATGGCAGCAAATAAGCCACTTCTCTCCAGGAAAAATATCAGGGACAGACTGATATTCTGCAAAAGTTATAGGGATTTGACTGCTGAGGACTGGGGTAAAGTCATTTTGTCTGATGAATCCCCTTTCCGATTGTTTGGGGCATCCGGAAAAAAGCTTGTCCGGAGAAGACAAGGTGAGCGCTACCATCAGTCCTGTGTCATGCCAACAGTAAAGCATCCTGAGACCATTCATGTGTGGTTGCTTCTCAGCCAAGGGAGTGGGCTCACTCACAATTTTGCCTAAGAACACAGCCATGAATAAAGAATGGTACCAACACATCCTCAGAGAGCAACTTCTCCCAACCATCCAGGAACAGTTTGGTGATGAACAATGCCTTTTCCAGCATGATGGAGCACCTTGTCATAAGGCAAAAGTGATAAGTGGCTCGGGGAACAATACATCAATATTTTGGGTCCATTGCCAGGAAATTCCCCAGACCTTAATCCCATTGAGAAGAAGTTAATTGACAGCATGCCAGGGTGGATTGCAGAGGTCTTCAAAAAGAAGGGTCAACACTGCAAATATTGACTCTTTGAATCAACTTCATGTAATTGTCAATAAAAGCCTTTGACATTTATGAAATGCTTGTAATTATACTTCAGTATTCCATAGTAACATCTGACAAAAATATCTAAAGACACTGATGCAGCAGACTTTGTGAAAATGTACATTTGTGTCATTCTC
The DNA here is from genome assembly GCF_029448725.1 of Salvelinus fontinalis. Classification (NCBI taxonomy): domain Eukaryota; kingdom Metazoa; phylum Chordata; class Actinopteri; order Salmoniformes; family Salmonidae; genus Salvelinus; species Salvelinus fontinalis. The sequence goes on from NC_074675.1 coordinate 49,559,016, forward strand.
AAAACTTTTGGCCACGACTGTACACCATGCCACACTACTACACACCATGCATCTCTCACTATCACACATCATGTTATTTATGAACCATCAAGTATACTGTTACAGTTAAAACTAGGTTCAAACAATGATTGAGGTTAAAGATTTGTAACTTAAAATCACATACTATTGTGAAACCATATTAATATATGATAAAACTATGAATAGATGATAAAATAGTATTAATATAGATTAAAACTAAATTAATATATGATAAAAAAATATTCTGTATGCTAAAACAATTAACTGTATCTCAGATAAAGACCTGTTTCAGTTAAACTGAGACAATCTGGACCAGTACAGATAATTAATGTAAATAAAAAGAGAAATGTAAGGAGAACATTTAACATAATTAGAGTTCTCTCTTTGTCATCATTCTCTTCTTCATCTTCATCTCCTCCTCTTCTTTCTTGGGAGACCCCTCTTCCTCCTTGTGGAAGACCTTCCCATCAGGCTGCTTTTTCCATGTCACTTTGATGTCTGCAGGTAACCCCTGATCCTTCAGCTTGTTCCTTATCTGGAGAAACACAAAGACGCTTGCCCTCCTACGGCCTCCTCCACGTCTCCTGATGTACTGGCCTGTCTCCTGGTAGCGCCTCCATGCTCTGGACACTACGCTGACAGACACAGCAAACCTTTTTGCCACAGCTCGCATTGATGTGCCATCCTGGATGAACTGCACTACCTGAGCCACTTGTGTGGGTTGTAGACTCCGTCTCATGCTACCACTAGAGTGAGAGCACCGCCAGCATTCAAAAGTGACCAAAACCTCAGCCAGGAAGCATAGGAACTGAGAAGTGGTCTGTGATCACCACCTGCAGAATCACTCCTTTTTTGGGGGTGTCTTGCTAATTTCCTATAATTTCCACCTTTTGTCTATTCCATTTGCACAACAGCATGTGAAATGTATTGTCAGTCAGTGTTGCTTCCTAAGTGGACAGTTTGATTTCACAGAAGTGTGATCGACTTGGAGTTACATTGTGTTGATTAAGTGTTCCCTTTATTTTTTTGAGCAGTGTATTTCTGTTCAGACTATTATAGACTATAGTATAAAATAGAATATTTCCATTGTTGACCTTTTATCCAAAAGTGACAGAGGTCAAGCATACATTTTCCATATTGGTGGCCTCAGGGGAACCAAATCAACAATCCTGGCATTGAAAGCACCATGTTCTACAAACTGAGCCACACAGAACCACAACACACATGAGAGTTGTCAAGAGGCCACAAACAGATCTGAGACCAGGTTAGTTACTGAAGTCACATCATTGTGTGTTCCAGGAAATATCCTGGGTCTGGCTTGATGTGGTAAAGTTCCCCTCTGTCTGGTTTGAGCAAGTTATGTAAAACATAACTAAAACTCTGGTCAGCAGGACATGGTTCTAACTGGTACCAGTGTATCAGAGTCCTGAAGAGAGGACTTGATTACACATTATGTCTAGCTGTCTTTATCATTAAGGTAAAATGTGTAAAATAAACATTTAAATAATATTAAGTTGAAACTTGAAGAATCACAACTCTAGACCTATACTGTCAATCTGCAACAAGTATTTATTTGATCATCAGAAAAGACATCTTCATTAACCAATTAAAACATGCTGAGACTACATTTACTATGCAGTATGTAAACTATGGTCTAAATACATGTTCAATTAAAGAAAGTTACATTCCAGTTAGAAAAACACATTGATACTTACAGTTCTGTGAAAAAGTATTTGTCCCCTTTCTGATTTTCTCTATTTTTGCAAAATGTAATACTGAATGTTATTAGATCTTCAACCAAAACCTAATATTTGATAAAGCGAACCTGAGTTTACAAAATAACAAAACATATTTATACTTATTTTATCTATTTAATTAACAAAGTTATTTAACACCCAATTCCCCTGTGTGAAAAAGTAATTTCCCCTTTACACTCAATAACTGGTTGTTCCACCTTTAGCTCTAATGAATGCAACCAAACGCTTCCTGTAGTTGTTGATCAGTCTCTCACATTGCTGTGGAGGAATTGTGGCCCACTCTTCCTTGCAGAACTGCTTTAACTCAGCAAAGCATCCTCAAACCATCACACTACCACCACCATGCTTGACAATTGAAATAATGTTTTTACTGTGGAATGCAGTGTTTGGTTATCAGACATAATGGGACCCATCTAGTACAAACAGTTGACTAAAGTTAGCCAAAATGCACCTGGAAACACATGGATGATCATCCAGACTCTTAGAAGAATGTTTTATGGACAGATGAGTCAAAAGTGAGTCCAAACTTTTTGAACGACATGGGTCCCATTATGCTGGTGAAAACCAAACACTGCATTCTGCAGTAAAAACCCTCTACCAACGGTCAAGCATGGTGATGGTTTGAGGATGCTTTGCTGCCTCAGGACCTGGACGACTTGCCTTTATATAAGGAACCATGAATTCTGCTCTGTATCAGAGAATTCTACAGGAGAATGTCAGGCCATCCGTCTGTGAGCTGATACTGAAACGCAGGTGGGTCATGCAGCAAGACATTGATCCAAAACACACAATCAAGTCTACAAGAAAATGGTTAAAAAGCAACACATTTGAAGTTTTGGAATGACCTAGTCAAAATCCAGACCTAATGATCCCATTTGAGATGTTGTGGCAGGACTTGAAACAACCAGTTCATGATTGAAAACCCACAAATGTCGCTGAGTTCACTTTTTAACACGTGAACATTGGGTGTTACATAACTTAGTTATGAAATTAATTAAATAAGTATGTAATTGTTGTGTTATTTGTTCACTCAGGTTCCCTTCATCTAATACTCGGTTTCCTTTGAAGATCAGATAACATTCAGCATCAAAAATATGTAAAAGTAGAGAAAATTAGAAAGGAGGCAAATACTTTTTCACAGCACTGTATATCAACATAACTACAGATAACTCATTTACAGACATGATGTGTGAAAAGTCTATCTTGAGAACACACCCTGTAATAAAACAACCAAGTCAAGAAAATTATAGAGAAAAACATCTCATGATAAAACACTTAATGTTTATAATAAACAATTTACTTAATAAAACACATTTAATTAGGTTCAGAATATACATCCCAGTACAGATAATTAATCTAACATTTTACAGAGCTAGAGTTCTCTCTTTGTCATCATCCTCTTCTTCATCTTCTCCTCCTCTTCTTTCTTGGGAGACCCCTCTTCCTCCTTGTGGAAGACCTTCCCATCAGGCTGCTTTTTCCATGTCACTTTGATGTCTGCAGGTAACCCCTGCTCCTTCAGCTTGTTCCTTATCTGGAGAAACACAAAGACACACAGAGACCCACACTTTTATACCATCTACTGCATCTTGTCTATACCGCTCGGTCATGGCCCATCCATATATTTATATGTACATATTCTTATTACATCCCTTTAATTAGATTTGTGTGTATTAGGTAGTTGTTGTGGAATTGTTAGATTAGTTGTTAGATATTGTTGCACTGTCGGAACTAGAAGCACAAGCATTTCACACACTCGCAATAACATCTCCTAACCATGTGTTTGTGAAAAATTAGATTTTATTTGATTTGAATGTTTCACTCTGTATTAGTCATTCTGAAGATCTACAACTACCATTCCTTCCTACTGAGACGTTCTTCACTTCAACCCTCTGTCTCTATGAGGAGATGAGGCTTATATTTGTCCTATTTCACAGATGTACAAGTGTGTTTTAATACGCATGGGTAAATTGGAAATGTGTTTTTTGCAAACACACCCACTGAAACACCCTCAGAGAGTTTGGTCACTAGGACCCAGACAAGAGTGGAGTTCATCCACAATAGACTTTGAACCAGAGCAGAGAGGAGGACATCCACAACAGACTAGGACCCAGACCAGAGAGGAGGTCATCCACAACAGACTAGGACCCTGACCAGAGAGGAGGACATCCACAACAGACTAGGACCCTGACCAGAGAGGAGATCATCCACAACAGACTAGGACCCTGACCAGAGAGGAGGACATCCACAACAGACTAGGACCCTGACCAGAGAGGAGGACATCCACAACAGACTAGGACCCAGACCAGAGAGGAGGTCATCCACAACAGACTAGGACCCAGAACAGAGAGGAGGTCATCCACAACAGACTAGGACCCAGACCAGAGAGGAGGACATCCACAACAGACTAGGATCCAGACCAAACAAGAGGTCATCCACAACAGACTAGGACCCAGACCAGACAAGAGGTCTGTACAGTTGGTATCATTATTGAGTCGGTTCTTCATGAACAGGGTGAAACTAACCTCTTGTAAGATGGAGTCCTGAACAGCAGAATCACTGAGGTTCAGATTTTGATCCTTTGGGGTCACTTTCATTCTCACCACCTGTCTCTTCAGTTGGGGTTTCTCAGGGGTCTCCACAGCTGGGCCTACAAGAGAATACAATCCCACAACGACAGTAGTGAATCATGGGGCAACGTTAGAGTTCTCCTGTCATCATAATATCATGTAGATCAGGTGGAGAATATGGTAACTTACTATAGCAGATGAAAGGAAAGGCGTTATCACAGGGATTATATATCCAATAATAATAATAATAGGAAGAAGGATCAGAAGACATCAGAGTGCAGTTGTAACTCTTATCTGTTCTGAACCATTCTGGCCTCCAGTTTCTGAATGAGGAGTCACTCTGGTCTGACCATCTCCAGGAGTCTTGAAACAGACCGATCCACACAGGAAGTCCCCTCAGTGATATCTTCTTCTCTATCTCTGTGTTCTCAGGCTGGTTCCTCACACTGACCAGGTCTGTGTGATGCTGTCTGCAGTAACTCTGAGCATCTATCCAGGTCTTGTTCTCCTGAATTAAGACGTATGTTTGGTTGGTGTCTTGTTTACCTGCAAAAGTCAAATGTAATAATCAATACAAATATCCAGTGAAATATCATCTACTGATCCTCTATAGTACATGTTGTCATTGATTTGATAACAGATCAATAACTGATTAACAACTTAAAGTTATCATGAGTCTATGTTTCATCTCAATGGCAGCTCCAGCACTTAGAACAGGCTTCATCATTAGTATGTAAACACTCACCATCATAACAGATGAAGTGATGCTGGTCATCACAGGAGATGATGTTCCACAGACCAGCTGTACTCATTAAAGCACAGTTACCAGTTTGGGGTGTCCCAGTGTCCCAGTTTCTGAACTCAGTCTCCCCCTTTCTGTAGAAACGTCTGTCTGCCAGAGACCAGTGCCACTTCATGGAGTCTCCCTTCTTCAGTCCAATCCAGTATCTTAATTTATAATAATTGATTTTGTGTTCGTTACCATAACTACTGACACTGGTAATCAGCCTGCTCAGGTCCTCCATGTCATCTACTGTAGCCAGATCAGTGTAATTCTCTCTGCAGAATCTCTGGGCATCAGTCCAGTTCATATGGTTGGTAATGAGGTGATACTGACGAAGGCATGAGGAAGGTGTGTAGAACCCTGTTATAACAGAATAATGATTAATGGAGGAACATTTCTTCCAGCAACTTCTCAACCCAACCACACTCTCTATGGATCTGTTAACATACAGTACAGTACACCTTGGTCTGCAAACACACACACACACACACACACACACACACACACACACACACACACACACACACACACACACACACACACACACACACACACACACACACACACACACACACACACCTACATCCATAAACACACACAGCATACATGACCACACTTTTCCTGCGTGGGTGTTCATTAGGCCTTTGTTGGGTCGGTGAGGGATCTTTGAGGGGCGGTAGACTTCCTTGGGTGTACAATTTTCAAATAAATCATTATTTATTCTGCGGTTATTCTGCAGTTGTTCTATTGTTATTATTTCTGTTAGCAATGAAATGTACAGTACATGTTAATAGTATCTTCTGATTATAATTATTATGTCTTTATATTTTATCTTCCAAAATGTAAGTAGGCTTTTCTAGATGTCCAATAACTCATTCTGATTGAATGTCTTGTCCTGCACTTTGTAAAATCCCAGGGTGCATTGAGTGAATGTTGGAAAAAGATCTTGATTCCTTTCTAAACATAGAAGTGTGAATGCAAAGAGGACTCTGTCCACAAAATAGGTGAAGTGAACTAGCAAAGGAGTTGAGTCGTCATTCAAAGGCAGAGTGAATACAAAGAGAACAGAGTTATGTTTCTCTTAATACCACAGTTCACTTTAAACAGGACTGAGATCAGTTACTTTAAACAGGACTGAGATCAGTTACTTTAAACAGGACTGAGCTCAGGTACTTTAAACAGGACTGAGATCAGTTACTTTAAACAGGACTGAGATCAGTTACTTTAAACAGGACTGAGATCAGTTATTTTAAACAGGACTGAGATCAGTCACTTTAAACAGGACTGAGATCAGTTACTTTACGGACAGCTGATCCAAAGTGTCAGCTTATTTCAGGAACAGTGAAGGCTGTCCTCAACAGATATGAGCTGTACACACTGAGCCACACTGGGACACACTGGGACACACTGGGACACACTGGGACATACTGGGACACACTGGGACACACTGGGCAACACTGGGCCACACTGGGACACACTGGGACATACTGGGACACACTGGGACATACTGGGACACACTGGGACACACTGGGACACACTGGGCCACACTTTGACACACTGGGACACACTGGGCCACACTGGGACACACTGGGACACACTGGGCCACACTGGGCCACACTGGGACACACTGGGCCACACTGGGACACACTGGGACACACTGGGACACACTGGGACACACTGGGCCACACTGGGCCACACTGGGAAACACTGGGCCACACTGGGACACACTGGGACACACTGGGACACACTGGGACAATGTCTTGGTGGACAATATGGAGCCGATTAGCAAGAACCCATCAGCCCAATGTGGGCATGTTTGCAGGGACACACACAGTAAACTGACCTGAGATTAGCAGGGTGAGATACAACAACGTTTCCATCACTGTGAAATTCAAAGGATATATGATTAAAATGAATGCACTTCAAGGTTGCAACACTTTACCAATGCAAACTGTCTTTCTCCTTCTTTACTGATATGACGTGACAGGACAGGTGAAGGTAATGCTCCCCACATAGAGGGTTATCACCTGTTCAGAGACAGGAACAATCAGGGATTGTTAGGTTAGGTTTCTAAAGTATTGGAAGTGGGTAGAGGTGAAAAACCTCAACATAACATCTCCAGAGAGCCAACAAGGGTTAGATCACATGGTTGCTTATTCTACACTGGAACCTTCAAATGGGGAATAAATAAAGTGTTAAATTAAAGTCAAGAAACAGGATCCCCTGAACAGGATTCCTGTGGTCACACACTGCCTGACTTTAAACACAATGAAAACACAATGAAAGGTTTAGAACACAAGACAGAGGATATTACACAATTTGAGTTTGTGTCCAAAGAATTTTGGAAATGTACCATTTCATCTAAAATTGGCTCCAACTTTTAAAATATTTCTATTTAAATACATTTCACGACAATATAGTTGCTAGATTTCCAACATGATTATACAATCAAAAATGGCCTCACCTGTTGTTTGAAGGTAACTCTCTCTCTCTCCGCGTCTCTCCGGTTTTGACCGATAAACCTTACACTGTTCCTAATTTCTTTGAATGTGTTATTTATATACAAAAACAACTGTGACATGACATTCATCCCACTGGATAAGGGGTTGGACAGAGCCAGAGAAGGAAACAGCTAGAGAGGCTGTACAGAATATTTGCATGTGATGATGCTCTTGATCCAAAGGAGATAATCCAGTCCTCTAGACAGACATATTGCCCAGAAATTGTCTCATTGCTCAGAAAAGGACCCAACTCATTACGTCCAAAAATTAAGGTTTGGTTGGTTTCAAGTATTGTTCAGGTCAGTGAGGCCTGAATTGAGAGTGACACTCCCAGGTAAAGCCACTTCACTAGAAGAGCGCTGGAGGTACACCACAGAGACAGGCAGTAACCCAGCTGCCCTGGTCTCTGCCCTCTCTCTCTCCTCTGTCACTGAGTTCTCTGCCCACTCTCTCCTCTGTCACTGAGTTCTCTGCCCTCTCTCTCCTCTGTCACTGAGTTCTCTGCCCTCTCTCTCTCCTCTGTCACTGAGTTCTCTGCCCACTCTCTCTTCTCTGTCACTGAGTTCTCTGCCCACTCTCTCTCCTCTGTCACTGAGTTCTCTGCCCACTCTCTCTCCTCTGTCACTGAGTTCTCTGCCCACTCTCTCTTCTCTGTCACTGAGTTCTCTGCCCACTCTCTCTCCTCTGTCACTGAGTGCTCTGCCCAATCTCTCTCCTCTGTCACTGAGTTCTCTGCCCTCTCTCTCTCCTCTGTCACTGAGTTCTCTGCCCACTCTCTCTCCTCTGTCACTGAGTTTTCTGCCCACTCTCTCCTCTGTCACTGAGTTCTCTGCCCACTCTCTCTCCTCGGTCACTGAGTTCTCTGCCCACACTCTCTCCTCTGTCACTGAGTTCTCTGACCCCTCTCTCTCCTCTGTCACTGAGTTCTCTGCCCACTCTCTCTTCTCTGTCACTGAGTTCTCTGCCCACTCTCTCTCCTCTGTCACTGAGTTCTCTGCCCACTCTCTCTCCTCTGTCACTGAGTTCTCTGCCCACTCTCTCTCCTCTGTCACTGGGTTCTCTGCCGACTCTCTCTCCTCTTTCACTGAGTTCTCTGCCCACTCTTTCTTCTGTCACTGAGTTCTCTGCCCTCTCTCTCTCCTCTGTCATTGAGTTCTCTGCCCTCTCTCTCCTCTTTCACTGAGTTCTCTGCCCACTCTTTCTTCTGTCACTAAGTTCTCTGCCCTCTCTCTCTCCTCTGTCACTTAGTTCTCTGCCCCCTCTCTCCTCTGTCACTTAGTTCTCTGCCCCCTCTCTCCTCTGTTACTGAGTTTTCTGCCCTCTCTCTCCTCTGTCATACCGCTCTCATATAAAACCCTTTCCACAGAGGGATCTACATGGAACCCAAAATGGTTCTACCAGGGCAAAAGTGTTTTACCTGGAACCAGGAAGTGTTCTTCAAAGGGTTCTCCTATGGAGACAGCCGAACAGCCCTTGTGTAATGTTTTTCTGAATGTAGGATCAACTCCCCCCTGTCCAAGTCATTTAATTCATTATGATCTGATAGGCCAAGGTGACAGGTCCACCTTGTGCTGGGGACAATAAAAGGCCACTCTAAAATGTGCAGTTTTGTTTTCCCGATCATGTGAAATCCATTGACTAGGGCCTAACTTATTTATTTCAATTGGCTGATTTCCTTATAGGAACTGTAACTGAGTAAAATCAATGAAATATTATATTTCTGTTCAGACTCTTATAGACTATAGTATAAAATAGAATATTTCCATTGTTTACCTTTTATCCAAAAGTGACAGAGGTCAAGCATACGTTTTCCATATTGGTGGCCTCAGGGGAAACAAACCAACAATCCTGGCATTAAAAGCACCATGTTCTACAAACTGAGCCACACAGAACCACAACACACATGAGAGTTGGCAAGAGGCCACAAACAGATCTGAGATCAGGTTAGTTACTGATGTCACATCATTGTGTGTTCCAGGAAATATCCTGGGTCTGGCTTGATGTGGTAAAGTTCCCCTCTGTCTGATTTGAGGAAGTTATGTAAAACATAACTAAAGCTCTGGTCAGCAGGACATGGTTCTAACTGGTACCAGTGTATCATAGTCCTGAAGAGAGGACTTGATTACACATTATGTCTAGATGTCTTTATCATTAAAAGGTATAATGTGTCAAATATAGCAACAATGCATAAAACGCACTTTAAAATAATATAAAGTTGAAACTTGAAATAGAATCAGATGTATCACAACTCAATCTCTGTGTATTGTAGTGTTGTCACTCTTGTTGTGAATTGAGTTTTGTCCTACATTTTTTATCCCAGCCCCATCCCCGCAGGAGGCCTTTTGCCTCTTGGTAGGCCGTCATTGTTAATAAGAATGTGTTTAATTGACTTGTTAAATAAATAACAAGTGTAGGGTGCCGTCTTTCGGATGGGACGTTAAACGGGTGTCCTGACTCTCTGAGGTCATTAAAGATCCCATGGCACTTGTCGTAAGAGTAGGGGTGTTAACCCCGGTGTCCTGGCTAAATTCCCAATCTGGCCCTCAACCATCACGGTCACCTAATAATCCCCAGTTTACAATTGGCTCATTCATCCCCCTCCTCTCCCCTGTAACTATTCCCCAGGTTGTTGCTGCAAATGAGAACGTGTTCTCAGTCAACTTACCTGGTAAAATAACAGATAAATAAAAAGAAAAAAAAGAAAAAATACCTACAGTGTATTCAGAAATTATTCAGACCCCTTGAATTTTTCCCACTTTTTAAAAATTTACAGCCTTATTCTGGAATGGATTAAATCGTTCCCCCCTCAATCTACACAAAACCCCAGAATGACAAAGCATGAACTAGTTCAGACATTTTTGCAAAAGTATAAAAAAAAGTCAATCTCTCCAGTTTTGCCCTATAAACCTTACACTGTTCCTAATTACTTTGAATGTGTTATTTATATACAAAAACAACTGTGACGTGACATTCATCCCACTGGATAAGGGGTTGGACAGAACCAGAGAAGGAAACAGCTAGAGAGGCGGTACAGAATATTTGCATGTGATGATGCTCTTGATCCAAAGGAGATAACCCACTCCTCTAGACAGACATATTGCCCAGAAATGTTCTCATTTTACAGAAAAGGACCCAACTCCTTAAGTCTAAAAATGAAGGGTTGTGTGGTTTCAAGTATTGTTCAGGTGAGTGAGTGAGGCCTGAATTGAGAGTGATAGTCTCAGGTAAAGCCACTTGACTGGAACAGGACTGGAGGTACACCACAGAGACAGACAGGAACCCAGCGGCCCTGGTCTCAGCTCTCACTGATCTCAGCTCATACATGTACCTGTTTATATGTGCATTTTATAATTATTACATTTTTAACTTCTTTATTTAACCTTTATTTAACTAGGCAATGTTCTCAAGCTTATTATTGGGTTGCTAAGGTAAAAAGGAATAAAGATCAACATAAACTCCTCTCTCATTGGCTGCTCTGACCTCCCCCTCCTCTCTCATTGGGTTCTCTGCAATCTCTCTTCTCTGTCATTGTGTTCTCTGACCTCCCTCTCCTCTCTCATTTGGTTCTCTGACCTCCCTCTCCTCTGTCATTGTGTTCTCTGACCTCCCTCTCCTCTCTCATTGTGTTCTCTGACCTCCCTCTCCTCTGTCATTGGGTTCTCTGACCTCCCTCTCCTCTCTCATTGTGTTCTCTGACCTCCCTCTCCTCTCTCATTTGGTTCTCTGACCTCCCTCTCCTCTGTCATTGTGTTCTCTGACCTCCCTCTCCTCTCTCATTTGGTTCTCTGACCTCCCCCTCCTCTCTCATTTGGTTCTCTGACCTCCCTCTCCTCTCTCATTTGGTTCTCTGACCTCCCTCTCCTCTGTCATTGTGTTCTCTGACCTCCCCCTCCTCTCTCATTTGGTTCTCTGACCTCCCTCTTCTCTGTCATTGTGTTCTCTGACCTCCCTCTCCTCTGTCATTGGGTTCTCTGACCTCCCTCTCCTCTCTCATTGTGTTCTCTGACCTCCCTCTCCTCTCTCATTGGGTTCTCTGACCTCCCTCTCCTCTATCATTGGGTTCTCTGACCTCCCTCTCCTCTCTCATTGGGTTCTCTGACCTCCCTCTCCTCTATCATTGGGTTCTCTGACCTCCCTCTCCTCTCTCATTGGGTTCTCTGACCTCCCTCTCCTCTGTCATTGGGTTCTCTGACCTCCCTCTCCTCTGTCATTGTGTTCTCTGACCTCCCTCTCCTCTGTCATTGTGTTCTCTGACCTCCCCCTCCTCTCTCATTTGGTTCTCTGACCTCCCTCTTCTCTGTCATTGTGTTCTCTGACCTCCCTCTCCTCTGTCATTGGGTTCTCTGACCTCCCTCTCCTCTCTCATTGTGTTCTCTGACCTCCCTCTCCTCTCTCATTGGGTTCTCTGACCTCCCTCTCCTCTATCATTGGGTTCTCTGACCTCCCTCTCCTCTCTCATTGGGTTCTCTGACCTCCCTCTCCTCTGTCATTGTGTTCTCTGACCTCCCTCTCCTCTCTCATTGGGTTCTCTGACCTCCCTCTCCTCTGTCATTGGGTTCTCTGACCTCCCCCTCCTCTGTCATTGGGTTCTCTGACCTCCCTCTCCTCTGTCATTGTGTTCTCTGACCTCCCTCTCCTGTGTCATTGGGTTCTCTGACCTCCCTCTCCTCTGTCATTGGGTTCTCTGACCTCCCTCTCCTCTGTCATTGTGTTCTCTGACCTCCCTCTCCTCTCTCATTGGGTTCTCTGACCTCCCTCTCCTCTGTCATTGGGTTCTCTGACCTCCCCCTCCTCTGTCATTGTGTTCTCTGACCTCCCTCTCCTCTCTCATTGGGTTCTCTGACCTCCCCCTCCTCTGTCATTGTGTTCTCTGACCTCCCTCTCCTCTGTCATTGTGTTCTCTGACCTCCCTCTCCTCTGTCATTGGGTTCTCTGACCTCCCTCTCCTCTGTCATTGGGTCCTCTGACCTCCCTCTCCTCTGTCATTGGGTTCTCTGACCTCCCTCTCCTCTGTCATTGGGTTCTCTGACCTCCCTCTCCTCTGTCATTGTGTTCTCTGACCTCCCTCTCCTCTGTCATTGTGTTCTCTGACCTCCCTCTCCTCTGTCATTGTGTTCTCTGATCTCCCTCTCCTCTGTCATTGGGTTCTCTGACCTCCCTCTCCTCTGTCATTGGGTCCTCTGACCTCCCTCTCCTCTGTCATTGGGTTCTCTGACCTCCCTCTCCTCTGTCATTGGGTTCTCTGACCTCCCTCTCCTCTGTCATTGTGTTCTCTGACCTCCCTCTCCTCTGTCATTGTGTTCTCTGACCTCCCTCTCCTCTGTCATTGTGTTCTCTGACCTCCCTCTCCTCTGTCATTGGGTTCTCTGACCTCCCTCTCCTCTGTCATTGGGTTCTCTGCCATCCCTCTCCTCTGTCATTGCACTGTCATGTAAAACCCTTACCACAGAGGGTTCTACATAGAACCCAAAAGAGTTCTACCTGTGTTAAAAAGGGTTCTACATGGAACCAGAAAGGGATATTATTCAAAGGGTTGTCATATGGATACAGTCCAAGGACCCTTGTGGAATATTTTTTTCTGAATGTAGGATTCGCTCCCCCCTGTCCATGTCGTTTCATTCATTATGTTCTGAAAGGCAAAACTGATCCTAGATCAGCACACCTAAGATGCTTGTGATATGGTGTGGTAGTTACAGTATGTAGCTTACAGGTCCCAGATCTGTTCTGCTGTCTGACAACTCCTAAGGTCATTGTCATTTCGAGCTTGATAATAACCAAACTACCATGAACAAAACTATGAACAAAACTATGAACAAAAATATGAACGCAGCACGTAAAGTTTTTGGTCCCATGTTTCATGAGTTGAAATAAAAGATCCCATAAATTGTTCATAAGCATAATAAAGCTTATTTCTATTTTATTTATTTATTTGTTTACAAACCTTTTAGTGAGCATTTCTCCTTGGCCAAGATAAACCATCCACCTGACAGGTGTGGCATATCAAGCAGCTGACTAAACAGCATTATCATTACACAGGTCCACCTTGTGCTGGGGACAATAAAAGGCAACTCTAAAATGTGCGGTTTTGTCACACAACGCAATTCCACTGATGTCTCAAGTTTTGAAGGAGCGTGCAATTGACATGCTCACTACAGGAATGTCTACCAGAGCTGTTGCCAGAGAATGTAATATTACTTTTTCTCTCATTAGCTGCCTCCAACATCATTTTAGAGAATTTAGCAGTACTTCCAAACGACCTCACAACCGCAGACACCATGTGTGGTGAAAACTCACCTTCCTACAGGACAACAACCCTAAGCAGACAGCCAAGACAATGAAGGAGTGGCTTAGGGACAAGTCTCTGAATGTCCTTGAGTGGTCCAGCCAGATGTCGGACTTCAAACCGATCGAACATCTATGGAGAGACTTGAAATATTTGTGCAGCGACGCTTCCGTCCAACCTGACAGAGCTTTTAGAGGATCTGCAGAGAAGAATGGGAGAAACTCCCCAAATACAGGTGTGCCAAGCTTGTAGCATCATACCCAAGAAGACTCAAGGCTGTAATCACTGCTAAGGGTGCTTCAACAAAGTACTGAGTAAAGTGTCTGAATACTTACGTAAATCTAATATTTCCATTTTTATTTGTAATACATTTGTAAAAAATTATAAAACCTGTTTTTACTTTGTCATTATGGGGTATTGTGAGTAGATTGATGAGGGGAAAAAACTATTTAATCCATTTTAGTATAAGGCTGTAACGTAACAAAATGTGGAAAAATTCAAGAGTTCTGAATACTTTCCCAAATTCACTGCAGAACATAATATAAAATATAATATAACCTTTCATCCAAAAGTGGTCAAGCATACATTTTCCATATTGGTGGCCTCAGGGGAAACAAATCAACAATCCTGGCATTGAAAGCACCATGTTCTACAAACTGAGCCACACAGAACCACAACACACATGAGAGTTGGCAAGAGGCCACAAACAGATCTGAGACCAGGTTCGTTACTGATGTCACATCATTTTGTGTTCCAGGAAATATCCTGGGTCTGGTTGATGTGGTAAAGTTCCCCTCTGTCTGATTTGAGGAAGTTATGTAAAACATAACTAAAGCTCTGGTCAGCAGGACATGGTTCTAACTGGTACCAGTGTATCAGAGTCCTGAAGAGAGGACTTGATTACACATTATGTCTAGCTGTCTTTATCACTAAGGTAAAATGTGTCAAATAAACATTAAAATAATATTAAGTTGAGACTTGAAAAGTCACAACTCTAGAATTATACTGTCAATCTGCAACAAGTATTTATTTGATCATCAGAAAAGACATCTTCATGAACCAATTAAAACATGCTGAGACTACATTTACTATGCAGTATGTAAACTATGGTCTAAATACATGTTCAATTAAAGAAAGTTACATTCCAATTAGAAAAACACATTGATACTTACACTGCTGTGAAAAAGTATTTGTCCCCTTTCTGATTTTCTATATTTTTGCAAAATGTAATACTGAATATTATTAGATCTTCAACCAAAACCTAATATTTGATAAAGTGAACCTGAGTTTACAAAATAACAAAACATATTTATACTTATTTTATCTATTTAATTAACAAAGTTATGCAACACTCAAATCCCCTGTGTGAAAAAGTAATTTCCCCTTTACACTCAATAACTGGTTGTTCCACCTTTAGCTCTAATGACTGCAACCAAACACTTCCTGTAGTTATTGATCAGTCTCTCACATTGCTGTGGAGGAATTTTGGCCCACTCTTCCATGCAGAACTGCTTTAACTCAGCAAGCATCCCCAAACCATCACACTACCACCACCATGCTTGACTACTGGTATGATGTTTTTACTGTAGAATGCAGTGTATGGTTGTCATCAGACATAATGGGACCTATCTAGTCCAAAAAGTTGACTAAAGTTAGTCAAAATGCACCTGGAAGCACATGGATGATCATCCAGACTCTTAGAAGAATGTTTTATGGACAGATGAGTCAGAAGTGAGTCCAAACTTTTTGAACGACATGGGTCCCATTATGCCTGGTGAAAACCAAACACTGCATTCCACAGTAAAAACCCTCTACCAACGGTCAATCATGGTGGTGGTAGTGTGATGGTTTGAGGATGCTTTCCTGCCTCAGGACCTGGACGACTTGCCTTTATAGAAGGAACCATGAATTCTGCTCTGTATCAGAGAATTCTACAGAAGGATGTCAGGCATACTTTTTAACACGTGAACATTGGGTGTTACATAACTTTGTTATGAAATAAATGAAATAGGTATGTAATTGTTGTGTTATTTGTTCACTCAGGTTCCCTTCATCTAATATTCTGTTTTCTTTGAAGATCAGATAACGTTCAGCATCAAAAATATGTAAAAGTTGAGAAAATTAGAAAGGAGGCAAATAGTTTTTCACAGCACTGTATATCAACATAACTACAGATAACTCATTTACAGACATGATGTGTGAAAAGTCTATCTTGAGAACACACCCTGTAATAAAACAACCAAGTCAAGAAAATTATCAAGAAAAACATCTCATGATAAAACACTATTAATGTTTATAATTAAACAATTTACTTCATAAAACACATTTAATTAGGGTGAGAAAATACATCCCAGTACAGATCATTAATCTAAATAAAAAAAGAAATGTAAGGAGAACATTTTACATAACTAGAGTTCTCTCTTTGTCATCATGCTCGTCTTCCTCTTGTCCTCCTCCTCTTCTTTCTTGGGAGACCCCTCTTCCTCCTTGTGGAAGACCTTCCCATCAGGCTGCTTTTTCCATGTCACTTTGATGTCTGCAGGTAACCCCTGCTCCTTCAGCTTGTTCCTTATCTGGAGAAACACAAAGACACACAGAGACCCACACTTTTATACCATCTACTGCATCTTGTCTATACCGGTTGGTCATGGCCCATCCATATATTTATATGTACATATTCTTATTACATCCATTTACTTAGATCTCTGTGTATTAGGTAGTTGTTGTGGAATTGTTAGATTAGTTAGATATCGTTGCACTGTCGGAACTAGAAGCACAAGCATTTCACACTCGCAATAACTGCTAACCATGTGTATGTGACCAATAGCATCTGCAAACCATGTGTTTGTAAAAAATAAGATTTGATTTTAATATTTCACTCTGTATTAGTCATGTGTTTTTGGATATCCCACTGTCTCTGAGACACCCTTGGAGAGTGGGGTCACGGCCAGGATAGAAGGTCGTCCACAAACAGACTAGATCCCAGACAGGAGAGAAGGTCATCCACAACAGACTAGGACCCAGACCAGAGAGAAGGTCATCCACACCAGCCTAGGACCCAGACCAGAGAGGAGGACATCCACAACAGACTAGGACTCAGACCAGAGAGGAGGTCATCCACAACAGACTAGGACCCAGACCAGACAAGAGATCATCCACAACAGACTAGGACTCTGACGAGAGAAGAGGACATCCATAACAGACTAGGACTCAGACCAGAGAAGTGGTCTGTACAGTTGGTATCATTGCTGAGTTGGTACTTCATGATCAGGGTGAAACTCACCTCTTGTAAGATGGAGTCCTGAACAGCAGGATCACTGAGGTTCAGATTTTGATCCTTTGGGGTCACTTTCATTCTCACTACCTGTCTCTTCAGTTGGGGTTTCTCAGACGTCTCCACAGCTGGGCCTACAAGATAATACAATCCAACAATGACAGAAGTGAATCATGGGGCAACGTTAGAGTTCTCCTGTTCTCATAGTATCTGGAGGAGAATATGGTAATTTACCTAAGCAGATGAAAGGATTGCGGACGTCACACGGCAGATTTATCCATTTAAGATAAGAATAATTATCATCATAATAAAAAAAATATTCATGAAAATAAAGATCATAAGACACCACAGTGCAGTTGTATCTCTGATCTTTTGTAGGATATCCTGGCCACCAGTTTCTGAATGAGGAGTCACTCTGGTCTGACCATCTCCAGGAGTCTTGAAACAGACCGATCCACACAGGAAGTCCCCTCAGTGATATCTTCTTCTCTATCTCTGTGTTCTCAGTCTGGTTCCTCACACTGACCAGGTCTGTGTGATGCTGTCTGCAGTAACTCTGAGCATCTATCCAGGTCTTGTTCTCCTGAATTAAGACGTATGTTAGGTTGGTGTCTTGTTTTCCTGCAAAAGTCAAATGTAATAATCAATACAAACAAACAGTGAAATATCATCTACTGATCATCTATAGTACATGTTGTCATTGATTTGATAACAGATCAATAACTGATTAACAACTTAAAGTTATCATGAGTCTATGTTTCAACTCAATGGCAGCTCCAGGACTTAGAACAGGCTTCATCATTAGTATGTAAACACTCACCATCATAACAGATGAAGTGATGCTGGTCATCACAGGAGGTGTTGTTCCACAGACCAGCTGCACTCATTAAAGCACAGTTACCATTTTGGGTTGTCCCAGTGTCCCAGTTTCTGAACCCAGTCTCCCCCTTTCTGTAGAAATGTCTGTCTGCCAGAGACCAGTGCCACTTCATGGAGTCTCCCTTCTTCAGTCCGATCCAGTATCTTAATTTATAATAATTGGCACTGGTAATCAGCCTGTTCAGGTCCTCCATGTCATCTACAGTAGCCAGATTAGTGTAATTCTCTCTGCAGTAACTCTGGGCATCAGTCCAGTTCAAATAGTTGGTAATGAGCTGATACTGATGAAGGCACGAGGAAGGTGTGTTGAACCCTGTTATAACAGAATAATGATTCATGGAGGTACATTTCTTCCAGCAACTTCTCAACCCAACCACACTCTCTTGGTCTGCAAACACACACACAAACACACACACACACACACACACACACACACACACACACACACACACACACACACACACACACACACACACACACACACACACACACACACACACACACACACACACACACACACACACACACACACACACACACACACACACACACACACACACACACACACACACACACACTCTCTCTCTCTCTCACTCTCTCTCTCTCTCTCTCTCAAACATGACAGTATTTGCCCTGTGTGGGTATTCAGTGGCCAAGGTGGTTACGGGCTAGCCAACAGCAATTCCAACACAGGCTATCCAACAGCAACATCTCGGTGAATGACAGCAGCAACTCTGTTGTCTTTCTGGTGTAATGTAACACAAAAGATAAATAAGGACATTTTCACACTTGGTCATTTTCAGCCAATTTCTGTGAACTCGGTGTATTTCGCTTATTTTTTGTGCAGATTGACCACTCCAAAGCAACTCAGACCCTCAAGTTCAATTCGCTCCCCACTGAGTTCAGTTCACTTGAATCCAATGTCTGGTTCCCTTTTTTAGGACAATGTGAACACAAAGCTCCTCAGGTTTGCTTGTCATTACTCCCGAACCTCACACTAGACTACTGATATAACCCCTTACACTAGTCTACTGACATAACCCCTCACACTAGACTACTGACATAACCCCTCATACTAGACTACTGACATAACCCCTCACACTAGACTACTGACATAACCCCTCACACTAGACTACTGACATAACCCCTCACACTAGACTACTGACATAACCCCTCACACTAGACTACTGATATAACCCTCACACTAGACTACTGACATAACCCCTCACACTAGACTACTGACATAACCCCTCACACTAGACTACTGACATAACCCCTCACACTAGTCTACTGACATAACCCCTCACACTAGACTACTGACATAACCCCTCACACTGGACTACTGATATAACCCCTCACACTAGACTACTGACATAACCCCTCACACTAGACTACTGACATAACCCCTCACACTAGACTACTGATATAACCCTCACACTAGACTACTGCAACACTTTTTCTCCTGACATAACCCCTCACACTGGACTACTGACATAAACCCTCACACTAGACTACTGACATAACCCCTCACACTAGACTACTGATATAACCCTCACACTAGACTACTGCAACACTTTTTCTCCTGACATAACCCCTCACACTAGACTACTGACATAACCCCTCACACTAGACTACTGACATAACCCCTCACACTAGACTACTGATATAACCCTCACACTAGACTACTGCAACACTTTTTCTCCTGACATAACCCCTCACACTGGACTACTGACATAAACCATCACACTAGACTACTGACATAACCCCTCACACTGGACTACTGACATAAACCCTCACACTAGACTACTGATATAACCCCTCACACTAGACTACTGACATAACCCCTCACACTAGACTACTGACATAACACCCTCACACTAGACTACTGACATAACCCCTCACACTAGACTACTGACATAACCCCTCACACTAGACTACTGACATAACCCCTCACACTAGACTACTGACATAACCCCTCACACTAGACTACTGACATAACCCCTCACACTAGACTACTGACATAACCCCTCACACTAGACTACTGACATAACCCCTCACACTAGACTACTGACATAACCCCTCACACTAGACTACTGACATAACCCCTCACACTAGACTACTGACATAACCCCTCACACTAGACTACTGACATAACCCCTCACACTAGACTACTGATATAACCCTCACACTAGACTACTGACATAACCCCTCACACTAGACTCCTGACATAACCCCTCACACTAGACTCCTGACATAACCCCTCACACTAGACTCCTGACATAACCCCTCACACTAGACTCCTGACATAACCCCTCACACTAGACTCCTGACATAACCCCTCACACTAGACTCCTGACATAACCCCTCATACTAGACTCCTGACATAACCCCTCACACTAGACTCCTGACATAACCCCTCACACTAGACTCCTGCAACACTGTGTCCCCCACATTGGTGCCTCATTTTAATTTTTAATTTCACCTTTATTTAACCTGGTTGGCAAGTTGAGAAAAAGTTCTCATTTACAACTGCTACCTGGCCAAGATAAAGCAGATCAGTGTGACACAAATAACAACACAGTTACACTGTATGGGATAAACAAAGTCAAGTAACACAAAGTCAATAACACAATAGAAAAAGTCTATATATAGTGTGTGCAAATGGTATAATGAGGTAAGGCAATAAATAGGCAATAGGAGCGAAGTACTTACAATTAAGCAAATTAATACTGCAGTGATAGATATGCAAATGATGATGTGCAAGTAGAAATACTGGTGTGCAAACGAGCAAAAAAGTAAATAGCATCTTATGGGGATGAGGTAGGTAGTTGGATGGGCAATTTACAGATGGGCTGTGTACAGCTGCAGCGATCGATAAGCTGCACAGATAGCTGATGCTTAAAATTAGTGAGGCAGATGTAAGGAAAGGCGGCCAAAGGGGGTGTTGGCTTTGGGGATCACCTGTGAGATATACCTGCTGGAGCGCATGCTACGGATGGGTGTTGTTATCGTGACCAGTGAGCTGAGATAAGACAGAGCTTTACCTAGCAGAGACTTATAGATGACCTGGAGCCAGTGGGTCTGGCGACGAATACGTAGCGAGGGCCAGCCAACGAGAGCAAACAGGTCGCAGTGGTGGGTGGTATATGGGTCTTTGGTGACAAAACGGATAGCACTGTGATAGACCGCATCCAGTTTGCTGAGTAGAGTGTTGGAAGCTATTTCATAAATGACATCACTGAAGTCGAGGATTGGTAGGATAGACCGTTTTACGAGGGTATGTTTGGCAGCTTGAGTGAAGGAGGCTTTGTGACGAAATAGAAAGCCGATTCTAGATTTAATTTTGGATTGGAGATGTTTAATATGAGTCTGGAAGGAGAGTTTACATTCTAACCAGACACCTAGGTATTTGTAGTTGTCCACATATTCTAAGTCAGAACCGTCCAGAGTGGTGATGCTAGTCGGGCGGGCAGGCGGGTGCAAGCAGCGATTTGTTGAAGAGCATGCATTTAGTTTTAGTAGCGTTTAAGAGCAGTTGGAGGCAATGGAAGGAGTGTTGTTTGGCATTGAAGCTCGTTTGGAGGTTTGTTAAAACCGTAGCGTGCCACTACGACAACATCCAGTTAAATTGCAGAGCGTGAAATTCAAAATACAAAAATCGTAATATTAAACATTCAGGAAAATGCAAGTGTCTTACATTGTTTAACTTATTGAGGGCAGGGGGCAGCATTTTCACTTTCGGAAAAATAGCATGCCAAAATTCAACTGCTTGCTACTCATCCCCAGAATATGAGATATGCATATCATTAGTAGATCTGGATAGAAAACTGTTTGAATCATGTCTGTGAGCATAACAGATCTTATGTAGCAGGCAAAACCCTGAGGACAAACCATTCAGAAATGTTATTTATTTGATGTCACTGTCTTTTCAATGAGGTTTCTTAGAGACACCAGATTTCTAATGGACTTGCTTGCAGTTCCTACCGCTTCCACTGGATGTCACCAGTCCTTGGAAATCGGTTGAGGTCATTCCTTTGTGTAGTGAAGAAGTAGGGCTATTGTAAATGAGGGTCACATGAAGTAAATTTTTTGAGAGAGTCACGTTACGAAAAACGTTGCGTCAGTTTGTTTTCTTTTTGTATTGAACACAGATTATCCCGTCTTCAAATTGATCGATTATTAACGTTTAAAAATACCTAACGTTGAAATACAAAAGTAGTTTGAAATGTTTTGGTAAAGTTTACATGTAACTTTTGATATATTTTGTAGTGACTTGGCGAAAGTTGGAAGCTGTGTTTTTCTGGATGAAACGGTCCAAATAAATTGACATTTTGGATATATATCGACGGAATTAATCGAACAAAAGGACCATTTGTGATACTTATGGGACATATTGGATTGCCAACAAAATAATTTCGTCAAAGGTAAGGCATGATTTATATTTTATTTCTGTGTTTTGTGTTGTGCTTGCAGTGTTGAATTATGCTACTCTCTTTGTTTACTGTTGTGCTATCATCAGATAATAGCATCTTATGCTTTCGCCGAAAAGCCTTTTTGAAATCTGACATGTTGGCTGGATTCACAACGAGTGTAGCTTTAATTTGGTATCTTACATGTGTGATTTAATGAAAGTTTAATTTTTATATCATGTTATTTGAATATGGCGCGCTGTATTTTCCTTGACGTTTGCGTCCCACCTGCCCCAGAGAAGTTAAAAGCTTAACTTCTTGATAATCCAACCGGGTTATCAGATTTCAAAAAGGCTTTACGGCGAAAGCATACCATGCGATTATCTGAGGACAGCGCCCCACATCAAAATACTTTTGCAAACCAGCACAGGCTTTACAAAATCCCAAATAGGGATAAAATAAATCACTTACCTTTGAAGATCTTCCTCTGTTTGCAATCCTAAGGGTCCCAGCTACACAATGAATGATTGTTTTGTTCGATAAAGTCCTTCTTTATATCCCTAAAAAGTCAGTTTAGTTGGCGCGCTTGATTCAGTAATCCATTCGTTCAACAGGCATACAAACGAATCCAAAAAGTTACTGGTAAAGATCGTCCAAACAAGTCAAACGATGTTTCGAATTAATCCTTAGCTACTCTAATATCTAAATAAATGATAATATTTTAGACGGAGAATAGTATGTTCAATAGGGAAGATAAATAACGAAGAGCATGCATTTTCCTCAGGTTTTCGCCTGACATAGCAGTTCTATTATACTCACAGACATTATTAAACATCAGAGTGTTTTCTATCCAATGCTACCAATTACATGCACATCCTAGCTTCTGGGCCAGAGTAACAGGCAGTTTACTTTGGGCACGTCATTCATCTGAACTTCCGAACACTGCACCTTAGCCTTAAGAGGTTCTAACACAGTGTCCGAAGAAGTGCCAGATGTATACAGAATGGTGTCATCTGCCTAGAGGTGGAACCAAGAATCACTCGCAGCAAGAGCGACATCGTTGATATATACAGAGAAAGTAGTCATCCAGAGAATTGAACCCTGTGGTACCCCCATAGAGTCTGCCAGAGGTCCGGACAACAGGCCCTCCGATTTGACACACTGAACTCTATCTGAGAAGTAGTTGGTGAACCAGGCGAGGCAGTCATTTGAGAAACCAAGGCTGTTGAGTGTTCATACAACAATACGGTGATTGACAGTCGAAAGCCTTGGCCAGGTTGATGAAGACGGCTGCACAGTACTGTCTTTTATCGATGGAGGTTACGATATTGGTTAGGACCTTGAGCGTGGCTGAGGTGCACCCATGACCTGCTCGGAAACCAGCTTGCACAGCGGAGAAGGTACGGTGGGATTCGAAATAGTCAGTGATCTGCTTGTTAACCTCTCTAGGGGGTGTGGGATGCTACCTTTCCACCTGGCCAACATCCAGTGAAATTGCAGCGCGCCAAATTCAAAAACAGAAATACTCATTATAAAAATTCATAAAACGTACAAGTGTTATACATCGGTTTGAAGATGAACTTCTTGTTAATCCAACCATGGTGCGAGATTTCAAAAAGGCTTTACGGCGAAAACATACCATGCGATTATCTGAGAACAGCGCCCAGCAGACAAATCATTTCAAACAGTTACCTGCCAAGTAGAGAAGTTACACAAGTCAGAAGTAGTGATTCAATTAATCACTTACCTTTAATGATCTTCATATGGTTGCACTCACAAGACTGCCATTTACTCTATAAATGTTAGCTTTGTTTGATTAAGTCCCTCTTTATATCCAAAAACCTCAGTTATGTTCACGCGTTTTCTTCAGTAATCCACAGGCTCAAAGGCAATCACGACAGCCAGCTGAAAAATCCGAAGGGCAGTCAATGGAAAACTACAAAAATAAATAAATCCCACTTCCTGGATGGATTTTTCTCATGTTCTCGCCTGCCATATCAGTTCTGTTATTCTCACCGACAGGCAAATGTAAATGATATGCATATCCTAGCTTCTGGGACTGAGACACAGGCAGTTTACTTTGGGCACGCTTTTCATCCGGAGGTGAAAATAGTGCACCCTACCCTAGTGAGGTTAGTGGCTTTCGAAGACTTTAGAAAGGCAGGGCAAAATGGATATAGGTCTGTAACAGTTTGCGTCTAGAGTGTCACCCCCTTTGAAGAGGGGGATGACTGCGGCAGCTTTCCAATCTTTAGGAATCTCGGACGATACGAAAGAGAGGTTGAACAGACTGGTAATAGGGGTTGCAACAATGGTGGCGGATAATTTTAGAAAGAGATGGTCCAGATTGTCTAGCCCAGCTGATTTGTACGGGTCCACGTTTTGCATCTCTTTCAGAACATCTGCTATCTGGATTTGGGTGAAGGAGACGCTTGGGAGGCTTGGGCAAGTTTCTGCAGGGCAAGTTGCTGCAGGGGATGCGGAGCAGTTGTCCGGGGTTGGGGTAGCCAGGAGGAAAGCATGGCCAGCCGTAGAGAAATGCTTATTGAAATTCTAGATTATCTTGGATTTATCGGTGGTGACAGTGTTTTCTAGCCTCAGTGCAGTGGGCAGCTGGGAGGAGGTGCTTTTATTCTCCATGGACTTTACAGTGTCCCAAAACCTTTTGGGGTTAGAGCTATGGGATGCAAATTTCTGTTTGAAAAAGAGAGCCTTTGCTTTCCTAACTCACTGCGTGTATTGGTTCCTGACTTCCCTGAAAAGTTGCATATCGCGGGGACAATTCGATGCAAGTGCAGTCCGCCACAGGATGTTTTTGTGCTGCTCGAGGGCAGTCAGGTCTGGAGTGAACCAAGGGCTATATCTATTCTTAGTTCTACACTTTTTGAAAGGTGCATGCTTATTTAAGATGGTGAGGAAATTACTTTTAAAGAATGACCAGGCATCCTCTACTGACGGGATGAGGTCAATATCCTTCCAGGATACCCAGGCCACGTCGATTAGAAAGGCCTGCTTGCAGAAGTGTTTTAGGGAGCGTTTGACAGTGATGAGGGGTAGTCGTTTGACCGCAGACCCATTACGGATGCAGGCAATGAGGCATTGATCGCTGAGATCCTGATTGAAAACAGCAGAGGTGTATTTGGAGGGCAAGTTGGTCAGGATAATATCTATGAGGGTGCCTGTGTTTATGTGTTTAGGGTTGTACCTGGTGGGTTCCTTGATAATTTGTGTTAGATTGAGGGCATCTAGTCTAGATTGTAGGACTGCCGAGGTGTTAAGCATATCCCAGTTTAGGTCACCTAACAGAATGAACTAAGAGAAGATGTTGATGTGTATGTTTGCAGGATTTTTTGTTGTTGCTGTTTTTGAACATTGATTAGAGGTTGTCAAGGATGCACAGATTTCCAAAATGTGTGGAGTTTTTAGTTCAGATTATTTGTTTGCAATGTGTCATCTATAGGCTGAGAGCTTCGTCAGCTGTTTATTGATTGTGGGGTTTGAATAGGGTACAACATCTCTTCCAGCTCTAAAATGGACAGTACACTACCTTTGGTGTACAATTTTCAATTAAACCATTATTTATTCTCCAGTTATTCTATTGCTAATTATTCTATTAGCAATGAAATGTACAGTACATGTTAATAGTCTCTTCTGATTACAATTATTATGTCTATATCTTCCAAAATGTAAGTATGTTTATCTAGCTGTCCGATAACACATTCTGATTGAATGTCTTGTCCTGCAATTTGTAAAATCCCAGGGTGCATTGAGTGAATGTTGGAAAAAGTTCTTGATTCCTTTCTAAACATAGAAGTGTGAAGCAAAGAGGACTCTGTCCACAAAATAGGTGAAGTGAACTAGCAAAGGAGTTGAGTCCTCATTCAAAGGCAGGGGCAGAGTGAATACAAGGAGAACAGAGTCATGTTGGGGCGGCAGGTAGCCTAGATCAAACCTTGATAGATTGAATCCCTTAGCTGACACGGTAAAAATCTGTCGTTTTGCTCCTGAACAAGGCAGTTATCCAACTGTTACTAGGCAGTCATTGTAAAAAATAATGTTACTTGACTAGTTGAATAAAAATAAATAAATGTTGCTCTAAGGAGGACTATTTGTGAAAACACCTAACAGAAATTAGGGCTCATTAATGTTACAATTTATTAATTACAATGGTAATATTTGATTTAACTTGTACCAAAAAAATTATATATAAATAAAACCTATAACTGATAAATTACCTTGAGGTGGTCAATACACATATGGCCAATACATAAGGTCATTTTGGGGACCAAATGGGCCCAAAACGGACAGCTGATCCAAAGAGCCATCTTATATCAGGAACAGTGAAGTCTGTCCTCACCAGATATGGGCTGACCACACTGGGACACACTGGGCCACACTGGGACACACTGGGACACACTGGGACACACTGGGACACACGGGGCCACACTGGGACACACTGGGACACACTGGGACATACTGGGACAATGTTTTGGGGACAATATGTAGCTGATTAGCAAGAACGTATCGGCCCAATGTGGGCATGTTTGCTGGGACACACACACAGTAAACTGACCTGAGATCAGCAGGGTGAGATACAACAACGTTTCCATCACTGTGAAATTCAAAGGATATATGATTAAAATGAATGCACTTCAAGGTTGCAACACTTTACCAATGCAAACTGTCTTTCTCCTTCTTTACTGATATGATGTGAGAGGACAGGTGAAGATAATGCTCCTCACATAGAGGGTTATCACCTGTTCAGAGACAGGAACAATCAGGGATTGTTAGGTTAGGTTTCTAAAGTATTGGAAGTGGGTAGTGGTGAAAAACCTCAACATAACGTCTCCAGAGAAACAACAAGAGTTAGATCACATGGTTGATTATTCTACACTGGAACCTTCAAAAGTGGTAATAAAAACATTATCTTATAAATAATATAAACACTTATCTACAATAAAATATGTTAGAATTACAAAATGATTCCACAACCCAAAATGGCCTCACCTGTTGTTTGAAGAAATCTCTTACTCTTTCTCTCGCTCTGTCTCTCTGTCTCTGTCTCTGTCTCTGTCTCTGTCTCTGTCTCTGTCTCTGTCTCTGTCTCTGTCTCTGTCTCTGTCTCTGTCTCTGTCTCTGTCTCTGTCTCTGTCTCTGTCTCTGTCTCTGTCTCTGTCTGTCTGTCTGTCTGTCTATCTGTCTCTGTATCTTTCTCTCGCTATATTACTCTCTCCCCTTTCTCTCTCTCTGTCTCTCCTACTGTGTGTCTGTCATCCCATATTTATCCCTATTTAAACCTCACACTGTTCCTCATTTGCGTGAATTTGTTATTCATCTCAAATTAAAACAAAACTGTGACGTGACATTGATCCCACTGGATAAGGGGTTGGACAGAGCCAGAGAAGGAAACAGTTAGAGAGGCTATACAGAACATTTGCATGTGATGTTTCTCTTGATTCAAAGGAGATAACCCACTCCTCTAGTCTAGTCTATTACCCAGAAATTGCCTCATTGTACAGAAAAGGGTTGAGTGATTTCTAGTAATGTTCAGGCGAGTGAGTGAGGCCTGATTTGACAGTGACAGTCCCAGGTAAAGCCACTTGACTGGAGCAGGGCTGGAGGTACACCACAGAGACAGGCAGTAACCCAGTGGACCTGGTCTCAGCTCTCACTCTCTGAAAATGTGTTTTTAAGACATATTGGTATTTTTCACCCTGTTTATATTTGAATGTTATTCAGGGAATTATTGTGTTGCTATGGTAAAAATATACAACGAGCGTACAAAACATTAGGAATACCTTCAGTTGCCCTCAAAACAGCCACAATTCCTCGAGGCATGAACTCTACAAGGTGTCAAAGCGTTCCACAGGGATGTTGGCCAAAGTCAACATCAATGCTTCACTCAGTGTCAAGTTGCCTGGTAGTGGATCTCTACTCCAAATAGCTCGTTCCATCTCATCCCTCATGATCAATTGGATTGATATCTGCTGACTGGTGATTGACTTGTAACTGTCATGGAGAGAGCAGATGGTCCTGATGTTGTGAATATGTCTAGAAAAACACCTCCAGCATTGGAGGAAATGTTGTCATTGATTTGATAACAGATCAATAACTGATTAACTACTTAAAGTTATCATGAGTGTAACGGCTTTCTTCCTGGGATGAAGGAGAGGACCAAAATGCAGCGTGGCTAGTGTTCAACATGATTTAATAAAGAAGAGACAATAACGTAAGCACTATTCAAAATAACAAATGTGAAAACCGAGACAGTCCTATCTGGTGCAGAACACAAAGACAGAAGACAACCACCCACAATCCCCAACACAAAACAAGCCACCTATATATGATTCTCAATCAGGGACAACGATTGACAGCTGCCTCTGATTGAGAACCATATCAGGCTGAACACAGAAACAGACAAACTAGACACACAACATAGAATGCCCACCCAGCTCACGTCCTGACCAACACTAAACAAGCAAAACACACAAGAACTATGGTCAGGACGTGACAGTACCCCCCTCCTGAGGTGCAAACTCCGGACGCACCCCTAAAACTCCAGGGGAGGGTCTGGGTGGGCATCTGGCCGCGGTGGCGGCTCCGGTGCAGGACGAGGACACCACTCCACCATTGTCTTTGTCCCCCTCCTTAGCGTCCTTTGAGTGGCGACCCTCGCCCCCAACCCTGGTCTAGGAACCTTCACAAAGGTCCCCCCTAGATATAGGAGGAAGCTCAGGACAGAGAGGTAGCTCAGGATAGAGAGGTAGCTCAGGACAGAGGGGCAACTCCGGACTGAAGGGCAGCTCCGGACAGAGAGGCCGCTCTGGACTGAAGGGCAGCTCCGGACTAATGGCAGCTCCGGGCTGAGGGGCAGCTCATGACTGGAGGGCAGCTCATGACTGGAGGGCAGCTCATGACTGGAAAGCAGCTCATGACTGGAAGGCAGCTCATGACTGGAAGGCAGCTCATGACTGGAGGGCAACTCATGACTGGCTGGCGGCTCTGGCAGCTCCTGACTGGCTGGCGGCTCTGGCAGCTCCTGACTGGCTGGCGGCTCTGGCAGCTCCTGACTGGCTGGCGGCTCTGACAGCTCCTGACTGACTGACGGCTCTAGCGGCTCCTGACTGACGGACGGCTCTAGCGGCTCCTGACTGACTGACGGCTCTAGCGGCTCCTGACTGACGAAAGGCTCTGACGGCTCGGGAAAGACGGGCGGCTCAGATGACGCTGGGCAGACGGATGGCTCAGATGGCGCTGGGCAGACGGATGGCTCAGATGGCGCTGTGCAGACGGATGGCTCAGATGGCGCTGTGCAGACGGATGGCTCAGATGGCGCTGAGCAGGCAGGCAGCTCAGACGGCGCTGGACAGACAGACGGCCGACTCTGACCTGCTGAGGCGCACAGTAGGCCTGGTGCGTGGTGCCGGAACTGGTGGTACCGGACTGGAGACACGCACCTCAAGGCTAGTGCGGGGAGCAGGAACAGGGCACACTGGAATCTCAAAGCGCACTATAGGCCTGGTGCGTGGTACCGGCACTGCTGGTACCGGGCTGAGGGCACGCACCTCAGGGCGAGTGCGGGGAGAAGGATCAGTGCGTACAGGGCTCTGGAGACGCACGGGAGGCTTGGTGCGTGGTGCCGGAACTGGAGGCACTGGGCTGGAGACACGCACTACAGGGAGAGTTCGTGGAGGAGGAACAGGGCTCTGGAGACGCACAGGAAGCCTGGTGCATGGTGCAGGCACTGGTGGTACTGGGCTGGGGCGGAAAGGTGGAGCCGGATATACCGGACCGTGCAGGTGTACTGGCTCCCTTGAGCACCGAGCCTGCCCAACCTTACCTGGTTGAATGCTCCCTGTAGCCCGTCCAGTGCGGGGAGGTGGAATAACCCGCACTGGGCTGTGTTGGCGAACGGGGGACACCATGCGTAAGGCTGGTGCCATGTACACCGGCCCGAGGAGACGTACTGGAGGCTAGATATGTTGAGCCGGCTTCATGGCACTTGGCTCAATGCTCAATCTAGCCCGGCCAGTGCGGGGAGGTGGAATAACCCACACCGGACTATGCACACGTACAGGAGACACCGCGCGCTCTTCCGCATAACACGGTGTCTGCCCGTACTCCCGCTCTCCACGGTAAGCATGGGAAGTGGGCGCAGGTCTCCTACCTGACTTCGCCACACTATCCTTTAGCCCCCCCCCCCCCCCCCCCCCCAATACATTTTTGGGGTTTCTTCACGGGCTTCTTACCGCGCCGTCGTGCTAACCTCATTCGCCGGTATCCCTCCGCACATTGCTCCATCGAATCCCAGGCGGGCTCGGCACTCTCCCTGGGTCAACCGACCACCTGTCTATTTCCTCCCAAGTGGTGTAACCCAGATCCGGATCCTGCTGCCAAGCTAGCTCCTCGAAACGCTGCCTCTCCGCTTTTGCTGCCTCCTGCTCTGCTTTGGGGCGGCGATACTCCTCTGGCTCTGCCCAGGGTCCTTTTCCGTCCAGCTCGTCCTCCCATGTCCATTTCTCCTGGTCCCGCTGCTGCCCGTTGCTACGCTGCTTGATCCGAGTTTGGTGGGTGGTTCTGTAACGGCTTTCTTCCTGGGATGAAGGAGAGGACCAAAATGCAGCGCGGCTAGTGTTCAACATGATTTAATAAAGAAGAGACAATAACGTGAACACTATACAACATACAAAATAACAAATGTGAAAACCGAGACAGTCCTATCTGGTGCAGAACACAAAGACAGAAGACAACCACCCACAATCCCCAACACAAAACAAGCCACCTATATATGATTCTCAATCAGGGACAACAATTGACAGCTGCCTCTGATTGAGAACCATATCAGGCTGAACACAGAAACAGACAAACTAGACACACAACATAGAATGTCCACCCAGCTCACGTCCTGACCAACACTAAACAAGCAAAACACACAAGAACTATGGTCAGGACGTGACAATGAGTCTATGTTTCAATTCAATGGCAGCTCCAGCACTTTTAACAGGCTTCATCATTAGTATGTAAACACTCACCATCATAACAGATGAAGTGATGCTGGTCATCACAGGAGGTGTTGTTCCACAGACCAGCTGTACTCATTAAAGCACAGTTACCATTTTGGGGCGTCCCAGTGTCCCAGTTTCTGAACTCAGTCTCCCCCTCTCTGTAGAAACGTCTGTCTACCAGAGACCAGTGCCACTTCATGGAGTCTCCCTTCTTCAGTCCAATCCAGAACCAGTAATTATAACTACTGACACTGGTAATCAGCCTGTTCAGGTCCTCCATGTCATCTACTGTAGCCAGATCAGTGTAATTCTCTCTGCAGTAACTCTGGGCATCAGTCCAGGTCATATAGTTGGTAATGAGGTGATACTGATAAATAAGACATGAGGAAGGTGTGTGGAACCCTGTGAACAGAATAATGATTCATGACCGACATTTTATCCAGCAACCGTTCACCCCCAACCACACTCATCTATGCATCTTGCACGTGGTACATCCAATTGTGTAAGCAGACACACACACACACACACACACACACACACACACACACACACACACACACACACACACACACACACACACACACACACACACACACACACACACACACACACACACACACACACACACACACACACACACACACACACATCATGAACTGACCTGAGATTAAGAGGGTGAGGTACAGAGTAGTTTCCATCAGTGTGAAATTCAAAGGAAATATGATTAAAATAGTGAACAGAGACTCCTACACTCAGTTTAGAGTTGTGTTGTGACAAAGCCAGGGACACCAACTGAGCGTTTTGTAAAAGTTTAGAAACAGTTTTTTGAAGGAAGAATTCGTGAAAATCAATTGATTTTAATTAGTCACAGTATCAACTGAACCATGATCCAGTGCTTTTTTCACATTCAATGTACCTTTATCTTAGCTTTAATTAGCTTTTAAAATGAAACAAAATGTGTGGATTGTATGAAATTAGCTACAAAACTGCAGATTTAACTCTGCTCCATGGCCAAACGTGTAGAATTGTAGGAAAGTGGCTTTAAAACAGAGGGAGGAAGAGAGAGTGGGGTATATGAGGTAAATTGACCGAAAGTGGTGGCGGGGGGGGGGGGGAAGAGTTAATAGAAGGGGGGGGAAGGGGTGAATGTGGACTAATTTGAGTTTGACACTCCCAGGTAAAGACACTTGACTGGATCAGGACTGGAGGTACACCACAGAGACAGACAGGAACCCAGCGGCCCGGGTCTCAGCTCTCACTCCCTGACCAGCACTGCTCCCCCTATATCAGCAGTAAATAACATTCAACACCTGCATCTGTACTGATGAAATATGCTCCGTTTCTCCATAAACTCTCATAAACTTTCTTTAATAATTAATAGCTTGTAAATAGGCTTATTGAGGTCATGACCTCAATACTCTATC